>NW_020653731.1:9920341-9939895 GCF_003589595.1 Hyposmocoma kahamanoa
TTTTTTAAGCAGCTCCATAGCTGCTGTATATGATACACCAACTATTGGTAGACTATCAATAAGTTGGAGAGACTCGTTCCTTAAATATCTCTTCAGGAAACATAGCTTCTGGACATTCGACAGACGATCATCTTTGTGCACCATCGCCTCGAACATTTCAATAAATGGCTTATTACGCAGATATGTCTTTTCCATCGAATATATATCTAGCGTAGCAAGAACCTTTGCGCCATATTGTACCTCGTTCATTTCGGCGGATGTTATCAATATCTTTGCTAAGGCTGTTTTGAAGATGTTGTATGCACACAGCTAGCTCTGTAAAACGGGATTCCATGTCCTCATCGTCTATGTTGTCATCTAATAACTGCATGTCTACAGTCAGCTTTTGATACCTTTCGTATGCGATATTGATGACTGCCTAACTTTTAAGTCCTCCAGAATAATATTACTGATATCTGTTTCGTCGAAGTACTTTTCAGCTCTCGTTATGGTTGCTTTGCAATGGCTTCTTCAATTCAATTTTAACTTTTTAAGCTCTTCTGCCGCCGTTCTATACTTTTTTGTATGTGTTTTCGATTCTCAACTCTTAGATGATTCGTATGATTCTGCAGAATCAGACATCTAGGTTTGAAACCGTGTATAAATATGTATTTTGTATAAAATTGACAAGAACTTGGCTGGAAAACGCACTCACAAGTTGCAACACGTGGTGATGGTTTTCGCGCGGCGATGGTGTTGCTCAGTATTTGCACCCTTGGCCGCTCTGTGCTCTTGGCGTCGTAGTCAAGTGTGAGCTTGATCTACACATCCTTGCTTAAACCAGCTGTAGAAGTCCTGCGAGCAGCTTATGAACACCGAAAAAGTAAAAAATAACCTTTACTTGAATTAGTTGTAGAAAAAAAAACTTGCGAACGAAACGTCAAACTTCATGAATTTTTGTTCGAGGTGCATTGCTGGGTTGCATGCAATCTGCACCCAACTAATAGAACATGGTTCAGTTGGTCGTACGATTCCATACCTACACGTAATACATCCAACTGTAAATATGCAAAACCAAAGATGGCCAGGGTGAATTTCACTTTCCGAATTTCAATGGCACTTTTTGAGTCATTTTCGTAAAACCTTTTTTTCTTTTGGTTTTAAGGTCTTAAGGTACAAATAAGTTCAAGCACTGTCAATAATTATAAAATCACAGAAATATTTAAGTTAAATACAACAAAAAACGATATTTTAGGTCACACGAATGAGATTGCAGTAACACGAATTATTTTCTCATAAACATAAATGAGAAAGACGGCACAGTAATGAGAAATTATTATTACAACATACATTTAATCGTTCAAAAAAGAACATTTAACATCATTTAACATGTAACAAATATTTTAATATAACTTCTTATATCAAAATCCTTCTCATCTGTGTAAGACCATCTATATGTAATTAATAAATAAATCTAAACAAGTATTTTGTTAATGTCATATAAACTTTGTTGTACATCAATATTCATCATCACCACCATCAACATCGTCATCATCACCACCATCATCATCGTCACCACCGTCATCAACACCACTATCACCATCTAATTGTTATATTTCAAGTAAATGTTTGGCTTAAAGTAACTACTTGACTTAAAAGTAGACAAGAATGAGAGCGACAATAATGATATTGTTGAGATTGATATTGTGTAAAATATGCTGGACCGTAATAAAAGTGCATGGATTTTAGAGTTCCTTTGTCTCATTGATGTACAATAAAGCTTATAAAACTATTACTTAATACTTATTTAAATAGATTGCTCTACATGAATGAGAACGATTTAGTCACTAGCGCCGAAATTGGTATTCAAGTCGATTTTTTGCTAAAACGGAGATGCACAGGTTACTTAACTGTGTACACTCCAATCCGACAGAAGCCCCTTCTCACGTGTGCGAAGGGTGAAGGTGATGCGGTATTAACTTTTGTTATTAGGAGGCTTTTAGTTGAAGTGACACTAATGATAAGAAAAATTGTAACACATTTTGTAGTCCCAAGAAAACATGTTTGTTTATAATAAATTGGAAAATTACGGCACGTATTCGACGTGAAAGTTATTAGAGTTTATACTCGATGGGAAATATTGCGATTTCCACGAGTGTTTAATTTTTTTTCTTTTTTTCTTAAAATTAGGGCGACGTGGAACCGGCTCCCATGAATGAGAAATTGCGCACTTTTTTGATTTTTATATATTACTGTGACGTAGGTAAAGTAGTCTTTTTATGTGTAACAGAGACTAAGTAAGCAAGCAATCATATTAAATAAATAATGCTTAGCGTTCATGTAATAACATAAAAGTTGTTGAAAGGGACACATTTTTGTAATCACTTTTTGCACTGTATTACTGTAAATTTGCACAAAATAGCACTGGATTATTAAACTGTTTTCGGCACCAATGTTTGGGTTGGCGTTTATGATTGAAACACCATGAATTTTTATTAAAGTTTATTTTATAGTTAACAAAAAACTACATTTTTGAATGGCGATACAGAAGAAAGAGAATATGCTGGTGTTGCCAGCAATAATTAAATTATCAACTTTAATTAAATTATTAAATTACATACAGTGTAAATGTATAAATGTATTCTGTATTCGATTTTTGATTATAATATGAGACCTTAACGGAGAAACATCTGAACATCACCAGTTCGTTATAATATCCAAATTCAAAATTGTAACTTCAAACGACCTCATTACTAGACAGTCACGAGCAGTACTTTATTTTTCAGTTGCAAGAACACGTCAATGTGATACTTAATTGGAACCATCTGAAACTTTTGACTACATGTATGTGTATAGATATGACTTATCGACAACTATTGAGCCGGTCAAGTGAGAGAAAGGACATTGGTCTAACTTCTTATAACATCTTCAATTACGCAATCGTAACATCGATGCTGTAATATATTATATTAACATTCAAACCGCATTATGCACTTGGCAAAGTGGTCTATATGGTAAAAATCTTACATAACGCATGAAAACATTGCTTAAATTGGTTATGAGAATAAAAATAAAACGCCAAAAGTCAAGAGTGAATTTCAATAGTTTTTCGGAGACCATATTTTTATCCAAATCTTTAATATAATTAGGGATGTGATTATATATTTTTCTTAACATGTAATGAGGCGTGCATTAAAATAGTTTAAAACCAGAGTAAGGAAATTTAAATTTATTATGACAACGGTCTTATTAATTTTATTGGAGAGCATAAGTCTGTGTTTTTTGACGAACTTACAGGCTTCAAAAATACGTAAGTACGTTAAGGTAAGTATGTTAAGTTTTGCGAAATATGGTTTCTAGAAGTCTGTTTGGTCTTGGTTAATATTCTAATGTCTGACTGTACGGAAAGTTAAAATAAATTATTATTTACTTACAAAAGACAAAGCTGGCAGAGTTTATAAAATGAACGTCAAAATTTAAGAATCTTATTCTGGACGGTTTTATATTAACAAGTTTGAGACATGTAAATGAAAGGCATAGTTACTAAACGTATAATGTTTTATCGTTACATTCAGTTTGTTCTTTTCTCTTTGTATACATACACTGTAATATTAAGACCATTTTGCACACTTTAATGCAAGCTGTGTTTCGTGTTAGTTGTGCATTTGTTTAGCTAGATGCACAACCATTTAAAGATGAAACAGACCCTTACCAATGTAAAAATATACATAATAAGTCGATGTAACAATTGCTGGTGAAATAAATAAAAATAAATGTGCACACAGCAATAATTTCAACTTGTATATAGTTGCTGTCTATATTGGTCGCTTTAACTAATATACAGAGCGTCTCACGGCTATGGGACACGGAGGGAAATTACTTTAAATAGCATATTTTGGTTCACTTCATTACTTAATTCTTGTAACTAACAGTTTCAATCGGCATTTTGTCATTAATTCATAAAAATAAAAGATTTTTTTTCATATTTGGTCGTTACAATACCCACATGAGGCAAGGAATTTTTTGTAAATCTTTAAATGATTATATTTTGAAAATAAAATAATGTCTCAATGAAGCAAAATGTCTATCTACATAAAACACCTTGGTTTTAGGGTTTAGGCCCAATGCGGATGATGTGTTGTCGTCCATAATATACACGGAATTATAACCGCCGTGCTCCCGACCCGACACGCACCCGACCCGTACCCGCTGTCAGTGTGTTTCACACTTTAATGATTATCACTAATGCCAGGTTTCTTACCATGATATGATTTCTTTTTATTTTCCGGATATTTCGGAACGGTCACACGCTCCATGGTCACATGTTGACTGGCCAACGGCAGATGACGGCTTTGAGAACAGACATATCTGTCTACCCTCTTTCGCTTTCTTCAACTACCCTCATATTGATTACTTATGGCGTTACCATTGTCACTTACTTTTTTCCGACAAACCATACTCACTGTATCCACACGCGAAACTGAAGTCAAACTATATTTGTTTTTATTATTGTAAGCACTAAGAACCGGTACATTAATTAGTGATAATCATTTGGTGAATAATCACGAAAGCCTTAAAATCTAGACTTCACCCTTTTTCTAAGAATTTTGAACATCATCTATTCCTTAACTTTTTTTTATAATATCAAGTGACAGGACAGACAAGTCGTGCGCCTTATGATAAGCTACACGCCTCTCCATAACAGTTGCAATGCCACTCAGTACTTTAAATCGCCAAAATATGAAGGGCACTGCCACTGCGCCTGTCACTCTCAGACATATGTTGACAAGTGTCACGTGCCTGTAATTTTACCAGCACCTTTACCGTTCACAACCGGAGATCAGTAATGCTGACATTACTGCTCGGGGGCAGAAATAGACGCCCTGGACGAACTCTTTCACAAGGAGCTCGAAGTTTTCGTGTTTGCTACACGTAGGAAATAAACTTTTTTTTCGGAGTTAACGGTTTTTGCAGCCGTTACCATGGAACCTGAAAATCGTTGGTTTGTTTGAATACAAGATTTAGATTGTGAACCTTCTTTGACGTGCAGGTTTTATTACGATGTGTTTATTCACGTAACTTGGTACCTAATCTTATACGTATAAGTCGCCTCTGGGGTTTGCCCCGTCAAGCAGCTGATCTCCCGCTGGGCTGACTCATTTTGTTATATTGCTGACACAAAATTGCATTGTATGATCAAATTAGTAACAGTAGATAAGCACGCTCATATTAGGTTACGTCACGTGTTTTTTACAGACAATGCTACTGGAAGAAGTTGGGTAAACGTATGTATCTTAGATGGTACAATTACATAATAAGACCTAAATAAGTAAATTTTGACAATGACACGTTCAACTACGCAATTTGTCGTACATTACTTAAATATGTAATATAAATTCGATGGTATATTTTATTCTTATTATTGTTGACATTAAATTGACAATGATAAGTAATTGTGTTTTTTAAATTATTTTAATTGGTCGAAGAACTGAAATAATTTCAATAGTCAATTAATCACAGAAAATAAAAGTACAAGCAAAAAAAGGAGGAGGTTCTCAATTCGACTGTATGTTTTTTTGTATGTATGTACGCGATAACTCCGGTATTTGTGAACCGATTTTCATGATTCTTTTTTTATTGGAAAGAGGGTACCTCTATAGTGGTCCATTTAATTTTGAAGAAAATCATTCTGCTGTAAGGGTGGCTGTTCACGCATGAATATTCATTTTTGTAAATAGCGCCTAAATTGTATTATAAGGAGCTTTACGACTTTAATGGTTGATTTTGCTATTCTCCAATTCAAGGCGTTTTTCTCTATTAGTATACTTTGAGTAGTGAGAACCGATTTTTATTATCTCTTGTGTCAAGTCCCGTATAATGGCGAACTAGGGGATGAATCCGGGTTTGCGCACTTTCCGGTAACCGATTTCAATAAAACTTGGTAATTATATGTAATTCCAAGTACTTTTGAGGTCGGTTTTTAGTACTCTGTACTGCGATTATTAGAACCACTCTCTTCGCTCGTGATTCAATCTTAGCTTCCTTCGCTTACCCAGGTTTCAATACAAGCACTCACGTCAAACAACAACTTTGCAGCCTTGCATAAGAAATAACTATTGTTATCATTTTACAATGCCCTACAACAAAAGGTTCATCCAGGGAAATGCCACCTTTCCTAATTCTGCCGCTAAGTAGTAGGCAATGTTAGCATTACTGTGTTCCGGTTTTTTAAAGGTAAGGGTGCTGATGAAATTACAGGCACATGGGACTTGTGAACTTGTCTCAGAGTGACGGGCGCTGTGATAGTGGTCCTCAGATCTTTTCGATTTGAATTTCTCGAGTTTTGACATCCACTTAATAAAAATTCTGTTAAACATCGTCAAGTCTAAAGATAAACAAACATCAATGCTATTCAAGACACTCGGCGTTTATTATTTAGCACAAAAGAGAGAAAGCCCGACTTCGTGCTGCCAAATATAATGGTTATTTGTCTATACACTATTGATAAGTCTTTGATATCGTGTAAAAGGTTTTATAATAGCTTTTGAGATGAATTTGTTCAACTCGGCTTTTTGTAAAGTGCGTAGCAATGGCAGGTTAAGTAGGTTGAACGTTTGGAACAATCTTGAAGATTTTAGCAAAACATATTCCCGGGTGCAAAACGTATTTTATATTGTTCAATAATATTCTGTTATTTTAAAAGGTGATGTACTCTTGAACACAAACAAATTAAGCAAAAAAACAGTTTGACTTTGAAAAATAAAACGATAATTTCAATGTGGCAGAGTCAAAATTTTTTTACGATATTTTTATTTCTTATTGGACTAAAGAAGCAAAACGCACAATGCCTTTTTCGCTCTTAATACATGGATACAGAGCTATTTCCTCAATAGATTAATGCGATTCCGTAGCAATAAATGTAGTGACTCCTTTGTAGTGTCTTACTGTTGTTTACCTTTTTAATTCTTACAAGGATGGTAAATGGTAAGGTTGCATGTGAAATTCCATGCTCGTGGGACTTGTCAAATTATGTCTCAGGGAGACAGGTGCAATGGCAGAGTCCCTCACAAATATCTTTGCGATTTAAAGCTCGGAGTGGCACTGCAACTGTTATGGATAGGCGTGTCGCTTACCACAAGGCGCACGAATTGTTCGTCCCGTACTTGGTATTATTAAAAAATATTTAAATAATCTGGAATATTCAGAATAATATGAATTGCTAACGAAATTAGGTTGAGAAAACTAACCTCAAATTTAACCATTTTGAATTTTAAATTTAATCTTTGACCGTTTTTCACTTCACAACCTTAGGGATACATACAACCACAGACTCTAAAACTCAAACTCGTTACAGTTAATCTATTCATCTTCAGATCGTCGGGCCATCTTGCAAGGGCTACGTCCTACGTTACGTTTGCCGAGACGTGGTCTCCACTCGAGAACCCGTCTACTCCATCGCTCATCGGTTCTGCGACAGGTGTTGCCAGCCAACTGCCACTTTAGCTTGATACATTTCTGGACGATGTCCACAACTTTAGTCTTATAACTTCGTTCCCGACTTTGTCCCTTAACGAGATACCCAGCATAGACCTTTTCATAGCTCGCTGAGCGACGTGTAGTCTGTGAGCCAGTTTGACCGTCATATTCCACGTCTCGGAATAAGCAATAGCTAATTTATAATAAAAAAACATTAATACGAAAAATCTATTTTAAAGCCTATACATATTTATTTCAAAGGAAAGAAAGTTAAACAATTTTTTTTTTGTTTAATGTAATTGTTTGCTCGAAGCAGTAACAAAATCCTTGTACCCTACGTTACGTATGCCAGGGGATTCTATTTTGCACCTATCAACTAACACCATATAATTAAAAAAAGAATATCCCTAATTAACGAATTATTTGTACTATTCAACATAGATCAAAAAGACCACCACTGCTTTTAAAGATAAATAAAACGGCTTCTGTAAACTAGCTACCTACATATTGCCAATATAATTAAACTATAAATAGTCTTTGATTTAACGACATATCGTCGCAATCCTCTACATATTCTGCTTGGGTCTGGCGGCTACAGTCATCCACGCACACAGTAGCTGTATAATAAATAGTATAACTTTTTATAGAGCCTCCTAAGACCCAGTACTCTTTAATTGAAAAAACACTAGAGGCTCATTGTACTTTAAAATGTAGTAAATAGGTATAATTACATGCTTCAGATACAAGCACGAATGCCCTCAGTTTGTATAAAAGACGCACTAGTATTATTTTTTTTGAGTGTTTTAACCATTGACTTACAATTATATGGACGTCGCTCGGGTCCGCGCTAAAAAGTGTCTGCACTTGTAAGGCGCTAAAATCGTATACAGAGCGCGACACTCCGCTTTAGTTTTCATTTGTTCGACAGACAGCGCGATATTGCGATGACATTACAATTTAAATTTCGAATAGGTTGACTTGGCACATTTTTTTCATGGTTTTTATATTAGACCCGTCGTCCATTTATTTGTAAGTCAATGGTTTTAACCGAGTTTTTTCTTCTTTTTGGGTATATATTACGCGGTTACTCGGGCCTTTGTAACCGATTTTGATGATTCTTTTTTGTTGGAAAGAGGGTGCCTCAATATTGGTCCCGTTTCATTTTGAAGAAAACATTCCACCATTAAGTTTGGCAAACTAGGGAACGAATCCATATTCGTGCACTTTCCGGTAACTGATTTCAATATATCTCGGCAAATAGATGTAATTCTACGAACTTTTCTTAAGGTCGTCTTTTTTAATAAAAAAAGTTGTATCAAGTTCGTAGGTTTTCGCGATTGTTACACATAGGAAATGAAACGTACGTTCTTTAAATTTTAAATTATTTTTAATAAGAATTAAAGAGCCGCCATGAATAGCTTTTTCTCTGCTGAACGAACTAGCCACCTGGCGATTGTTGAAGCTAAACATGAACTGATGTTTTGATAGAAAGTGGTGCTCAGTAATACAAAGAATATCAATATTATTACAGTTAATAAATAATTCTATTTCTAACTCTTTGCCTTTCATGCCGTGAATATTTTGGTGCACCAGGTTAAATATACAATTTATTTTGTGTGTGTGAATGTGTTTTAGGTTGGTTTTTTACTGTCATTGTGTTGCAAGAGTGTCTCTCCGTTGTCTTATTAATTAATTTAAATAATTAGAAATTCAATTATTTTCAACAAATTGATTGTTGTCAGTGAACTGACCTATGTCAATGGACTGCTCAATAGAAGCAGCCGGTCTGGTAGCCAACGATTTGGCTGAATTATTAATATAATATGATAGCAACTCTGCTATCTGTCTCCTAAAATAACTAGTAAGATAATACCTATCTTTAGTCAAATAAAAATATTTACTAATAAAATTATTAGTATCCATAAAATGAAATTTACTATAATGAAATGTCAAGCTGTGTAATGTTCTATTTAAATTATGCCTCAAATTATTTTCACTTGTTGTGAGGCTATTGCTGAAGGGAAAAGCTAACAAAATAATTTCTTTTATATTAATTAAATTATTTAATTGTGAAAAATATTGTATTAAATCATTTTTGTTACATTTTCCTCTTCTGCCAATTAAAATTATTAATGAAGTGTCTTTGTCAAACTTAGTTGACAAAATACTATCTAATATTTTACAGTATGTTGCACCTGGCATGCAAATATTTGTTAATTTTATTCCTAGGTGGTTAAATCGCAAACCTATATTTTTACCCATTTCATCACTATACATGACAATATTTTTTTGAATTTCATTTGATCTAGTTATTGACAAAGTATTTAAAGTAAAGTATTTTTTGATTCTAAAGAAGATTCCTGCAACAACAATAAGGAGGGATCAGTGACACACACATACAGGGAGGATTGTGGTTTTTTTTCTTTGCAATTGCAAACTTGATTATTCGTTAAAGATTCAAATCTCGTCCTCGCACGCAGACTCGCACAGGACAGATTGAGCTGGCGTGTAAAAGAGGAGGCCCGTACCCGGCAGTGGGTGTTAACAGGCTGAGATGAGATGCGATGATGAAGATGATTTTGTGACGACTATAAGTACAGATTACAAATTTCAATTATGTAGCTGAAATTCGGACTATTATAATATCGACTGTACTTAACAACAAATGTACATAACAACTACTTGAAAATTGTAACCAAGCAATATAATATAGTTTCATTTTTATATAATGGGATGCATTAGTGATGTGATATATGTTTACGCGTATGAAAGCGCATAGGTAGTCATAAATAAATTTGGTGGCACAAAATATTCAATATCATCAAAGAACTCGCTCCTTTATGTACATGAACAATGACCTGTTGAAGCTTGTTTCAAGTTTACGTAAACACGTTCACTAATTCAGAACCAATCTCGTCTACGATTAGTTTGATAAACAGGTTTGTAATCGTTTGATGATCGGGTTTCCTGTTTCTGAATTGTTTTAATTGCATACCAAAGAGGAGTAGGGAATTGAGGACATATGAAACTGTGTGTGTGAAAACTGTTCACATATGTATAACATAGATATTACGTATATAATTCACACATTTATGATACATTTACGATATACACGATTCAGAGCATTCATATAATATTGGTATCACAGAACAATAAATACAGTAGCAGTGGTTAGTTAGCGTCTGACACGTACCCACATTAGGTCTTAAAAGACCTATCCGGGCAGACAGTCCGCCATTTTCGCTTTGTATGCTATGGTTGTGTCATTCTTTAGCGCAAATTCTTTAAAATCGTAGGAAAAGGCCTTATTGTGCTGTTGGGAGTGCAATAAAAAAACCGACTTCAAAAGTCATTCATCCCCTAGTTTGCTACCCTTAAAGGTGGAATATTATCTACAAATTTAAACAGGATCACATCTGAGGTACCCTCTTTCCAACAAAAAAGAATCGTCAAAATCGGTTCTCAAGTATTTATTCGGAGTTATCGTGTAACATACATACAAAAAAAACATACAATCGAATTGAAAACCTCCTCCTTTTTTTGAAGTCGGTTAAAAATGATAGCTACATCAAAAATAATACCCGTACACAGACATATATCTAGATAGACGCCGTAAGTGCAGCAATTTGTATGAAAACCAAGCGTGCCACATTTTTTGTACCCACAATGATGTCACAAGAGCTATTTAGCTATGATAACCTCCTTCCGTTCGCTCTAAATCGATTGATTGAACGGAATGCGCGTAAACACGCGTATTCCATTCAATAATTCAATTTATCAGCGATACAGCGGCTGGGTAAAGTGTAAATTATATTAGCAATCTAGAATTTGTTACATCTTTTTAAATTAGAAACTATGACCAATCATTACCAAGACTTCATAGTGTCTATCATATTTTTCTGTGCGTTTTGGCGGCATAGATTCCGGTAGTTAGGTCCGGTGATCGAGGCCTATGGCACTCCATTGCGTGGTCTTATTTTATTTTGGAATTCTGTCGATGTGTCTCGTGTTGTTTGAGGTGGTAATATCTTTACTGATAGTTAACCAACTAAAAGGGATATTCAAGAATACGTACGTTCAGTTACGTGCTGGGATCGGGTTTTAACCCGGCGCTTTGGTTTTAATAGGGTTAAAACCATTGACGCCCAAAATCGAGGGCAAAAATTTACAATTAAATGTTTGTTGTAAATCGCGTTTTATTCAATTTTTTTTCTGTTTTATTGAATGATATTATTGCAAAATGATTATTGCTTTCTGATCTATAGGTATGATTCAATTCTATTGAATCGATTCTCTTGAAAATCGCTTTGAAATATTACGATATAAAAAATCATTAGGTCGTATGCACTTGGTCTGATCTTCATAAAAATCGGATCGTAATGCGCATGCTTAGAAGTAAGACTCTCCAGGACTGGGTGGCAAGGTGGGTATTGTGTAGAGTAGCCACTTTTTCGTTTAAAAAAATTTTTTTTATACCGTATTCGGTTTTTGGGCAGAAATGGGTTAATTTGGGTAAAACTGGGTTAAAACCCGAGAGGATTGATTGGGTTTTAACCCACTGCCAATCTCAGGTTACGTGTCTTATGTTTAGACAGCTAAATATATTCCGTTGGTATTTCTGGCAGAGAAACGTTAAAAGCGGTGGAGTTTTCATTGTGTCAATGCGAAAGGGGTAGAGCTGGGTGTGGTTTTGTGTGACAAAGGTAACTCAAAAAGCTATAAACGTAATGTTCCTCTCAAGGCAATTCAGTGACAGTCTGAAAGGGAGAACACTTGGCTTTAAACTAGATTCGGGGTCAGACGTGGGTTTCCGTCACTAAACTTTAACTTTGGCTAGTATACACGTATTTAGAGGTGAAGTAATTTGTCTAAATTTTAACTTAATTTATGTATACGAAGACTGGAATAAACACAAAAAGAGAAAGGACTATTCCACTAGTTCGTACCAGCTGTCCCCCTAGTTGGGATAAGTGGATTTTTTTCTACTCTTCCCTACCACACCATCACTGGTTGGGAGAAGTGGAATTTCATTTGAGAATAAAACTATGTCAATGAAAAGTATAAATATTTGTTTAAAAACTTGGTATTTATTACTAGCTAAGGGCGACTGGACTCGAACCAACATCTGTCGCTTCAACGTGTCTACAGCACTTATAATGATATATATTATAGCAGTAGAGCTCCTTGTGCACGAGCTTTTGATCAGAGAAGTACTGACACCTTACCTGTTGCCATCGCCAAGCAGTAATGTGAGCTTTACTGCGTTTCGGTTTTGTAATTATTGGAAATTACAGGCACACGGGACTTGTCAACTAGCACTGTAGACACTGCAACTGTTAAGGATAGGCTTGTCGCTTACCACGAGGCGCACGACATGTTCTTCCCGTCGTTTGGTGTCATAATTAAAAAAAGTTATATAATAATACTAACAAACCAGTGGAGTATTTACATTAAAAAAACGTGGATACAAATGGTACTTTGTAAAAACATCCTGACAGTCAATAAAAACATGCCGTCGGTTTTATGTAGAAAGACGTAAGCGCTATTTTGATAAATTTTTCAGGGGAGCATGTTTCATGTTTTAACGACTGTTTTAAAATATTATGTCCTGTTTTAAATTCATTTTAAAAACTTAAACTTAATTAAAGCTAAAATTGAATTTTACATTTCGCCGTTTCTACAAAATTTATAGCTGTTAAGTAATCATCAGTTTAGTGGATAAGTAGATTATAAACAAACCTATATCTTGGAAGTAGCCGACCCTTTCCCCGCGTATTACTCGGTAGGCGTGACTTTAGCAAATTGCATTTTTGTTGTATGAGTGCACTTACGGCCTCGTATATTAAGTTAAAATTTACTTCAAAACTTTGTAATTTATTTTTTCACTAAATAATGTGTAAACATGTACATGCACACGTCTATCATATTACATCATCGACTATATAACCAGAAATAGAGACGAAATGTCATTTCATTTGTTTAAAAACTATTCTGCCAAATTAGCTGAAAGTGCCGATTTTGACAAATCCTTAAACAAATCGGTTGTAACCAAATGCTACAGTTAGTAGGTCTAATGTATCTTATGTAAAATTTCATCTATATTTTAAATGTATACGAAGTTTTTGTGCATTTTGAATAGCTTTTTATAGAGAATTAATTTTATGAACAGCGGTGGTAAGGCACTACTGACCCCGCTCTGGGGCAAGTTGTGCCGTAGCTGAGGTCGGTTGTGCCGTTCATCATATTTGGCCTTTAACATGGATTAAAATGGACTTAGAAATAAGAAACTATACAACTTGATAACTTTATATTTATTCCTAATAAATAAAAAAAATCAACATTTTTATAGTTAGGCAATATTTAACTAAACATAAGCAATAAAAGACAATTCTTCGTGGTATAGCAAACACAAAGTATGTTCTATATTAATAATTTGTACTTAATTTTAATGTAAATGAGATCTATTAAACAGAGTCATTAAAAATTAGCCTTTATAGACCACATCAAACTTCTTCAAATCAAGCCGATTTCAACTGTGGAATGTTCTCGACACCAAATTTCATCGCACACTGGTATGCAAGTTGTCTAACTTCTTCTGGTAGAAGACCGAAATAGATAGAAGAGCTTTATCGGACATATGACGTCTATTGTTCATCATTAAACATCAGTCTTGGTTTATATCCAACAGACGGAGTAAGTCCACTCTGTATTTTCTTGACATACTGTTGCAGCGTTGTGTGACAAATCTTCAATTCACGCGAAACGGTTTTTAATTTGCACCCGTCTTCAATGACCGCGTCAGCAGCCCATTGTAACAGGTCCTGGGAAGTAGTTCTCCTCCTTTTTGCCTGTATTTTCTCATTCCATCAAACAAAATAATAAAGGTTAATAAAGGTTCGTGGGGGTTGGTTGTGCCGCGGCACAATTGACCCCTGATGAAAGGCACTTTTTACCCCGTTTGGACGACGTTAACATTTTATCATGTGACAAAAAAACAATCTGCTTATAGCGTTAAAATGGCATAAATTAACATTATTGGACAAATTGCAAATGTATTAGTATAACTCCCATATCCGTAGCACCAGAAATGCTAACTTGAGACCAAAAAGTATGAACACAAAAATATTTACTCACGTGGCGCTGGAGGACCCCTACACACACTATCGTTCCGTGTGCATCGCTGATGCAAAAAAATTGGCCGCCGTGTATGCGCTAGACCGCCTGATTGCTCGACATTTGAAGATAAAATATGAACAGAAAGCTATCTCTTTCCGTTTTTGAGATATTTGCATCGGCACAACTTACCCGCGGCACTATCAGCCCCGCTCTCCCCTACTGTGACAACTGCTCTCCGATCGGTCAGCCCGAATTGAAGCAATTGACGGACGTCGTCAATTCTTAAACTTCGAAAAAGCCAGTTTAACTTGAGCTTTGCTATAATCGACGAAAATTGAAAAGTTACATATTTAATTACCGATGAAATATGATTCCATCTGTTTTGTAATCAGATGTTTTGCTGTTTTTCCCACACCACCGAATGGAACAGCCTTCCACGGTTAGAGGTATTATCTTTATTACAATAAATACAGAATATTTTTGGAATATACGGAGACGTACACTCAGGTCAGTTGTTGGTGCTGTACTATTTCAGCTTTCTAATGTGTGATTTCAGCGCAAACGAGAGTTGATATTTAAAAGCGATATAGGGCCCATTTGCCTGATGAGCTGCCAGGGATGGGTGGCCTTAATTTCGTCTCTATTTCTGGTTATATACTTGATACATATAACTATAACTAACTAATTATTATAATTGTACCTACTCCTATACTATGCTTAAGAGGTTCATTGTGTAATTCAGGGCTCATTGAAAACCAGCGCCACAGTTAATTATGGCTGTGGCATAAGCCGAATGAAGTCCTTTTGCGTACGCCACAACCGCACACATGACAGTACAACATTTGGTAGTCGTTATATTTAGTTTTTTTTTGCTTTTTGTTTGTTTTGTCTTATTGTGTTATGTATTATGTATTTTTTTTATATTTTAATTTTGCTTGTCTAAGTGGTATCAGTATATTTTTTTGTATGTATGTGTTGTGGCGTTGCAATAAAAGTCTATTCTATTCTATTCTATTGTAATTTTAATTTAATCTTGTTTTATTCTTATTATACACAATTACTATTAATTAGAGAAACAGTTGCTCTAAGAGTTACTCCTTCATTATGATTCTAAAATTGTGTTTCCCGTTAACTTGTTATTATTTTACAAAGATGCTTTGAAGTCGTGGTAAATAGAAAATGAAATTTCTACGCTACATCTTTTGAAGAACATTCTTTTGATTTTATACAATAATAGTGGTACAAAAACTCAATCCAAAACTATAATATTTAAGAGTCGATACTACCTCATCAAGAATTAAATTTTTTCTCGTACTAATATGGTATATGTAAAGGACCTATTGAATACATAGGTTTTCTTGTAAAATTTCGAGGTAAGTTTGTGTTTTTTTTCTATCGGGAAAATTTTTGAAACCGTGTATTTTCACACCAAATAGTAATCAGTGTATATCCTAAATTTTGCTATATATTTTCTCCAAAGTAATTGATTCAACACTTTCACTATTATGCGAAACCAACCAAAGCCATTTGAGGTCGTACAGACTCCTAAAACTCCTACAGTCATGCTGTTGTTCACCAAAGTCATACCTCATTTTTTAACACTAGATACACATCGATGTTGTTTAGCTAATGTGCTTTCTTTTCTAGAAAATTTCCCCATAAAAGAAAAAACCGAATTCCGTTTTGGAGGACACGAACATTGATAGAATGTTCACAGGCGCACTGCGTAGTCACTACATATTATATCGGCGTGAAATCGGATTGACGGGCTTGAGGCGATCACGTTTTATCACACTTGTCACAATAACCAAGTGCAGGTGAAACTGCAGACACATTTGCACATGCGATTTAAAACTCTGTGTGGCATTGCAACTGTTATGGGTAGGCGTGTCGCTTACCACCAGGCGTACGACTTGTTTGTCCCATCACTTGGTATCATCAGGCCGTAAATACTACACATCGAGACATAAAAACGACTTTTTGTAATAATCGGCTACTACTGTGGTAACCACGGAAGAAAAAAAAAACAATGGAAGTGACATAACAAAAAATAACCGATATCGCCAAAACATAAACAAACAAAATGATAAACACTATGAAATCTTGATAATTATTGGTATAGTTTCTAATTTAAAAAGATATTTAAACTTTAGCCAGTCGCTATGTCGTTGAAAGTTCAATACCTTTGTTGCAAGTTGCGACGTTTTGGTTTTATATTGAAATTTTATTCAAAATGGTGCCATCTTGCGGCCAGTAGCTGGACTACGACGAACGATTAACATCTGAACGAATAGATAATCAGAAAATTGAAAAATTATTCAAATAAAACATATCGATGATTTGAAATGCTACAACGGGTAATATTTAGGTGTGGCTATCATTTTTGTACTCCAAAACAGCACAATAAGGCATTTTTCAACGATTTTAGAGAATTTGCGCGAAAGAATGACAACCATACCATACAAAGCGAAAATAGCGGACTGAGTAACAATAGGTCTTTCGAGACCTAATGTTAGCACGCGTCTGACGCTAACTAACCACTTCTACTGTATTTATTGTTCTGTGGTCTTGATAAATTTGCGACAGTACAATACGCAGGTTTGAGTGACAGAGACGACGATCAAGAAGGCCGAAGTCAGCCGATCGTCTTTTTCCAATACTCGATGTGTAATTATACGGAGTGTTAGCAATCGTAAAACTACTCTATTTTACAAATTAGTAATAAAGTAAATATGTCAGATGTGTTTAAAGTTCAACTTCAAAAGATTATGGAGTTAAAGCTCTCGCTGAAATTAAAACACACAATGAATGATCAAACTAATACACATAAAACTAAAATAATATAATATTTCTATAATGTTACTCAAAAATATAAGCTAGTATACATAATTTTTACTATAATATACAATATTAAAAAAGTTGAACAAAGTTGCCCAGCTAGTAATAAATAAAATTTTAAATAACACGAAATTAATATAATAAGATACTGTAGAGGAAGTTCTTTTCTTACATGATGACATTTGGGGAAATTGAGTAAAAAAACTTCCAGTCCAACTTCAGGTTTTATTTCCAAAAAGTATATCATACAAGGTGCCAAGGTAATTGTAACTCGCGGGAGTTGTACTACACGTACAAATGCAAAAAAGTAACTACCAGATAGGTTCAAGCAGTCGTTACCCCAAGGACTCAACGCCTAGAAACGTGTCAATAGTTCTGATGTTTCTCACACATAAATAAGATTCAGTTCAAGTAGTCATCATTCGAGGGAAAATCTTATCACCGCGATGCAGAAATTAAGTAAAAAGGGTCAATGCTATCTAGCGGATTTTCAGAGAACTATCTGACAAACAAAGTTGAATAGAAAGTCTTTGGTATAAAATAGGTTTGTTACAGTCTCCCCGTCTGGCCCCGAAGACGTCTTGGCGAGAGGGACTGAACTATATTAATTTTTCTTGGGTCGTCTTTGTCAATAGCACCGATATTTCTAACATTTTAATCAATGTCGCTTCCAGATACACTCACTTCTATATCTGTTAAATTTGAAAACAGAATAAATTTCTACCTTACATAGGATTTCTAATAATTAAAATAGATAATATACTGCCTTCTTATGTGATAGTCTACAAAAATTGTGATCTTTGTAAATTTAATTCCAAGTGTTTTAGTAGTCATTTACGTCTTCGTAATTTAAAAATTAGCTAATTACACAAAATAGTTAGTGTATGTGATGGGTACGCTATAAAGCACGAATTTTGACAAATATGGATGTGAAATTTCTAAGGCACTTAAGTGAATTGTTGTTATAGATCTTATGAAAAATAAATATTTCTTAAACCTAAAAAAATATTCAACAACTGAAGAAATAAGGCACAAATAAAATATACTAAAATAAAAAATATAATAAAATAAACCTTTATCCCTGGATTTTTTGGTTTACTGGATGAACGTACATTTTCTAGAAATTGTATACATTTTTAAATTGAAAGTTCTTCAGCTTTTGCTTTTTCTATCTAATAAGATTATTTTTTAATTCATCACTGAATAAATAAGCGACAGATGCCGGCGATGTCTGCGGTGGGCGGAATTAATTTTCCCTACAACTTCCACCAAGTTCAATTCAACTGAATTTTTTATCACTGCGGTCATCCGAATAAATTATGGTTTGTGCCTCTTAAAGTTTGGTATTAACCAATTTTGTGGAACGCTTTTCAAACGATGCTCATTTTAATTTGTTCGCGTCATATATTTCAAACATCAGTGGCCGTAGAATGGTAGAATATATGTGATAAACCTCCCCGTGGCAATATTTAATTCAGTTGATAAATCTAAGTTTGCTTTTTGGTAATGAACTATTATTATACATTTTGAAGAACAAGGACAACGTTATGAAATTGCGTATATAGCTATCTTTGTCGTTAAATCATCGCCGCAAAAACCATGAAACAAAAAAGTCTTTTCACCTCGTTTGTCGCGTTCAATTTTTACGTTGATAAAATTACAGTGCAAATGTTGTGACCTTGTAGCTATGTTTGGCACTGTGTTAATTTTTTGCAGTCATTGGTCGCCGGCACTCGCGATGACATAAAAATGTGACGTCGCGGTGCTCGCCATTTTCGATATTGTGATAAAATTTTAAAATGCCGGTTTATCACTCGAATTGGACAGCTAAATGTATACAGTAGGTCTATCGAGGCGGCATACTACCGGGGCTGGTTTACCATCTATTAGGGTCTCCTTGCATAGCCATAGTCCGCCACGCTAGATTGTGAACCTTCTTTAACGTGCAGGATTCATCACGATGTTTTCCGTCATCGAATAGTTCACGGTAAATTTCAAAATAAATTTTGCACGTAAATTTCGAACAACTCAGAGGTGTGAGCCCGGATTCGAACCCACGGCCCTCTGCTTGAGAGGTAGTAAGTCAAACCATTGGGTTCCCACGGGCTCACACTCGCATGTAAGCACGAACATCAATCAAACACA
>NW_020653731.1:9939905-9942817 GCF_003589595.1 Hyposmocoma kahamanoa
CGCTCACGCTCACGCTCACGCTCACGCTCACGCTCACGCTCACGCTCACGCGCTCGCGCTCGCGACCACGCGCTTAATAATTAATTCGAAAAATGATTAACCTTAGCTAAGTTTTCCGAGTATTACCAAAAGATTGTATTAAACAACGCGCAAACCCCACCACTTAAAAAACATATTCAAAATATTCACTATTAAACGCATAATAATTTGTCCCGATGCATCGCAACCAATTAGCGCGAGGTAAGCCGGCGGATCTGCGGGTTCTATTTCATTCAATAAATCTACGCGCTCCCATCAAAGT
Organism: Hyposmocoma kahamanoa; assembly: GCF_003589595.1. NCBI lineage: Eukaryota > Metazoa > Arthropoda > Insecta > Lepidoptera > Cosmopterigidae > Hyposmocoma > Hyposmocoma kahamanoa. Next base: position 9,940,207 of record NW_020653731.1, read on the forward strand.
ACACGCGTATATTCGCAAAAGTCCGCTTTTGCGAATATACGCCGGCGGAGAAGCCGGAATAAATCGGGTTATAGTGGAATAGCGTTCACGTAAATTTAAACCTTATTCCAACAAATTACAGTTTAATTTGTTTTAATGTCTGAATCGTTGCCAGAAAACTTTTTTTAAATAATGTAACAAAACTATTATAATAGCAAAGTTAGTTAGTTAATGGTAAATTTGTATTTTGTAAATCTTAACGATAAATAGTGTTACATATATGTATCTATTTGGGTGTTTCGTTTTAAGAGGACTAACGTAAAGATTGTATGTAGAAGGTCATGGTAATTCGTAGATAATTAAAATAGCAATATTTAGCATTCATGTTAATACTCTCAGAGTAATAAAATTATCATTCATTCATTCATTCATTCGGTTATGATGTACGTTTGTACATCATTTTCGGAATATTCTTTATGATATTGAGCGACGGGGTGAACAAATAGTGCACCTGGTGATAAGCGACACGCCTGCCCTTAATAATTGCACTGCGTCTGAAACATAATGACAAGTCCAATGTGCTTGTAGCTTTACTACCACCCTTACCGAAAACTTGTTTATTTTCTACACATAGCGTTTACTTCCCAAAAAAAGCATTTTTGGATCACTAATGCTCAGGCCACACAGAGGCGGCCGCAGAAGCTTTCCAAGCAGACTGTACTGTAATCTCGTACATTACAAAAATTCCCGCACCCGGTACGCTGCCGCGGCCGTCTCTGTGTGGCAAGAGCATAAAGGCGTTTTATTCCTCGCTAACAATATTATGACCAAATTGGGTCATAAAAAAACATTTTCCATGACACGGTGCAAGAATTTTATGGCTACACGACAAAATTTGAGAAAAAAGTTTGTTATTCGTTTATTGTATGACACAGATTTGTTTTCATACAAAATATTTGAATCTTTTACCATTTTTATCAACTAATGTAATACAAACAATGCTAGTGATTCACTCACATAAATATAATGCAATAATTAGGTATAAATTATTATTACAAAGATCCGAACACTTAGAATTTTTTTTGCAATCCGAATCCGGATTCGAATCAGGATTAGAGGATCAGCGGTTTCAGTGTTAGTTAGTTTTCGATCTTTGTATTAATAAATTATAAAAAAAGTGATATTCAATCAAAACATCGTGATATTCAATAAACTTAATAATTTACAGATTTTTTTTTATAAATAATTACCTCAGATTATATCCAGTATTTCCTCTGATGAAAAGCCCCAAACAGACATAAGACTGTGATACCAATACATATGTTTTAATTTATTTCTAATTTCCATCAAACAATAAAACATTTTAACTTAGTAAAAATTCATTTTGCTAAAATAGAATAAAATACTTTGTAAAACCATAATTTATGGTTCAATTTATATTGCGGCGGAACGGAACGGAAGCGAATTTTTATAATGATATTGTTCATAGCCTAATGAAGTTTATTGGTCAATTGCGTAACGTACAAACTAGATGCTCGAGAATGTTCGCGCATTCCGCGGGAGATTTTGGCTCGTATCTACTACAAAAAATAAGGTGCTTTGTATGAATATTAGACAGAACCGGTTAATGCTTTTAACATCTCAGTCAGACGTGATCACAGGATCGGTAAAGGGCCCGAAAAAGGGATTTGTTTGAAAAAACAAATATACGTGATTTTGATCCGAATAATCTCAGTACAGAGTACTAAAAAAACAGATCTCAAAAGTACGTGGAATTACGTCTATTTGCTAAGTTTTATTGAAGTATTCCCTAGTTCGCCACTATACAGGACTTGACACTGGAGATAATAAAAATCGGTTCTCACTACTCAAAGTGTATTGAGAGAAAAACGCCTTGAATTAGAGAAATAGCAAAATCAACCATTAAAGTAATTGCTCCTAAATTAATGTTAGGCGCTATTTATGAAAATGAATCTTCATGCGTGAACAGCCACCCTTCGAGGTGGATGATTTTTTTCAAAATGAAATGGGACCACTATGGAAGTACCCCCTTTTCAACAAAATAAGAATCATGAAAATCGGTTCACAAATACCGGAATTATCGCGTAACATATATACAAAAAAAAGAACATACAGTCGAATTGAGAACCTCCTCCTTTTTTGAAGTCGGGTAGAAAATAGTGTCATTTCCTGTAAAGAATTATGAATTTTTCGAGTAATGGATACATTACTCCATACTTAATCGCGTAATTATCGACTTAACACATCGAGTATATAACTAGAAATGGAAACGAAATAAGGGACATTATGTTACTATTATAACTTTTAAATTTCAACTCTCGTTAGCGCTGAAATCGCAAATTAGCCGAAATTAGCGCAAACTACTGACCTGTGTGTAATAAAGATATATCTCTAACAATGGGAGCTGTTCCATTCGGTGGTGTGGAAAAAACAGCAAAACATCTAATTACAAATTACTTTTCATCGGTAATTAAATATTAAATACTATGTAATTTCGCAATTTTAGTCCATTATAGCAAAGCTCAAGTTAAGGAAATGGATTTGAAGTGAAACAATTGACGACACCTCTCAATTGTTTGCAATTCGGGCTAGCCAATCGGAGCGCAGTTGT
>NW_020653731.1:9942827-9963588 GCF_003589595.1 Hyposmocoma kahamanoa
AGTAATGATTTGGCAGAATAGTTTTCAAACAAATTAAATGACATTTCGTTTCTATTTCTGGTTATAAACTCGATGATTTAATCTAACTTTACCTAAACTATTTCGAAATCGTGGTCTTACATACATAGATACAAAAATATTTGCGTATTTTTCTATTTGTCAACCCCAAACAAAATTACTTTGGAAAAAAAAATGTTTACTACATTATGTAGTACACATTTTTTAGCGACAAGTCGAGTTCATTCGAAGAATTTGGTAAATATCCAAATAAGTGAAAATCTGAACGGGCTATCTGGGGCAAAAACGGTGGACGAGGTAGTACATCCTGACCTAACTGCAATAGTTTTTGACTACTTTGAAAATGGATTAAGACACCTTTACGATTCACCAGTTCCTGGCGGCTTTAGTGAATTATAATCCTAAAACTTTACCGCTTTTTCTTTGCGCGCTAAAATATTATTTTTTAAATTACCATAGACAATGTAAAGTTTAAAAAAGTTCTTTTGTTGTTTTACGTTAACTATTGGCAAAAATCGCACTTACTTTTTGGCTAACCTAATTAACATTTAGAAAAAAACGCACAAATGTTTATTTATTTATTATTACAATATTACATGCAATAAATTAAATGGTAAAAATCTTACGTAATAGCACAACTTGAGTGAACACAGCTTGCAAAAAACAACGTCATCATGACTATCATTTCAGCCGAAAGACGTTTACTGCTGAACATAGAAAATATAGTCTTGCTTTCATCAAGAGAATTCCTGCAATATTTTACCAGGTCATCGGTCCGGAGATGATGTATGCGCAAAACATTGTACCTATCAAATTGTATCTATATTAATAATTATACACGTATAATAAATAAAGCGACACGCCTGTCCATAGCGGTTGCAGTGCCATTCAGAGCTTTGGGATTCTCAAAGATATGACTGAGGGACACTGCCACCGCGCCTGTAACCCTGAGATATAAGTTAAGAAGTCCATTGTGTCTATAATGTCAATGCTGTACCCTTACCCTTCAAAACCGGAATACGATAATGTTCACATTACTGCTTGACGGCAGAAATAGGTGAGTCCCCGCAGCAATAGATAAAGTTGCGGAGCCGGCACAACCCTTCATGTACGCTAATTGTGTAAAGCAATATTGCGATTTTTGATTGATTTATGATTATTTACTTTAATACAACAACGCATTCCCGTGACAGTCCATAAAAGTCTACACAATATAACCTTGTAACGTCGTCCACTAATACACGTATTTCATAAACTATTTTTATAAGTATCGCTTTTGTTAATATAATACCAAATAAATGTTAATTTGTAAGAAATGAGCGGAAACACATTTTTTTTAATTCACTAATTTTTACGACGTTGAGCAAAGGTTAGTTCGTTACACTGCACTGCACTACACTTAAATTCACAACAGTGATATAACCAGTTCAACAAAAAGGATTCGAACTCACCACTGTCAGTCTGAGTCTCGGTTTGTTACCCGGTCAACCACGATTAGCCCGCCAGCGTCACATAAGATCATGACGATATTTAAAAAGAACCAATAGGACGTCGATTTCGGTATATCTTTTCCGCTTGGTGAGCTAACAAAAAAGAATTGGTTTTTCAAACACGCCGCACACCGGTTCAAAAGTGTTCCAAGGCAACAATCATCAATCTTTGGGCTTTGTTACAGGCGCATAAACTTTCTTGCTTTTCGGTAAAAAAAACTCAAAAATTATGGCAACATTGTACTCTGTCTGAAGTTCGCTAATGTCACTGTTGACGATCGTTATGTTATTTATTCGATAAAACGACTGTTGCAAAGGGAACATTCTATATTTGCCATTTTTTTAGTACTGCAGGTGTTCAAGTCGATAAGTGATCTATTATGGGCTCGAAAAATAATAATAATGTGCCAGGCAACCACACCAATTGTGTATTGGTCTCAAACTAAAGAACTTTCTGTACTATGAGCACCAGAATAACAGAATTCACTCTAGGCTTCTTCCCACAACACCCAGACCAGAGCCAGTTTAGAAAAGTTAATTTCCCAAATTGGTCCTGTCGGGAATCGAACTCGGGATATCCTCGTCCAGCGCTTATAGTGTAAATCGTTGGGCCACCGAGGCTGTTACAAATAAAAAAAGTTTCTTTTTATATAATACCTACCAAGTTACGGGACGTAAGTGACACGCCTATTCATAACAGTTGAAATGCCACTCAGAGCTTTAAATCGTAAACATCTTAGGGGCACTGCCACCATAGATATAGAAAAAGTATCTATGACTGCCACTGCGCCTGTCACCCAATCAGTTATAAGTTGACAAATATCATTATGTACCACGTGTCTCTTTTGTTGCTCTTTTCAAATTAACTTAAATGTGTGAAATCTAGATTCATGTCGTCTTTCTATACATCTTTATCTAACAGATACAACTTCTACCTAAAATAATTCAAGTTTTAAACTTATTGATTGATAATAATTATTATATTAATACTTAATATAATTATTCCTCGGAATCTTATTGTAAAAACATGTACCTCCTCCTCCTAACGTCGCATACCTCATTACTGAGGGTCGTGACTTCCCTGCGGAAACAAGCTCCGCATGACAACGCTATGCCATCTGTGGCGGTCTTTGGCATAGTGGAGCGCATCATGGAGACCCATGCCGAGAGCCGCACGAACTTGGTCGGACAGTCCCTCCGACGTTTACCGTCGATCCGTCCGGTGACCATTAGTCGGTCGAGGTTGTGCCCTTCTTTCCTGGCAATGTGACCAAAGAAATCAAGTATCCTACGTAGACATAAGGTGGACAGTGTGATCTGGACGTCGAGTTCTCGCAAAATTGAATCGTTGGTGAGAAAATCAATCCAACGGACTCCCAACATTTTTCTCCAGTCCCACATTTCAAAGGCGTCAATGCGGCCACGTTCAGCCTTTTTAAGTGTTCAAGTGTTTTCCGTTCCATAGTTAAAATTGTAAAACATCAAAGAGCCCACTAATATCATCTTAGTTTTACGCGCGATATTATGGTCCTTTTGTACTCTCTGCAGTTGGGTCATAGCACCTTTATCTATTTCTATTCACCTTCGTATCTCATTTACGCATGATCCGGTGTTGTTTATGTATGTTCGCGTATATTATATCTTCTACAGTTTCAAGGTTGAGCGCGCCTGACAGTTCCAGACTGTCCAAACGATTTACTATTATTAATTTGGTCTTAGCATGGTTGATCTTAAGGCCAAATTCGAAATTGATCGTCTGTACTCTATTCAGGAGTTCAACCATTTCAGCTTCGTTGGCAGCGAGCACCGTCGTGTCGTCTGCATACCGGAGATTAGTTATTTTGGTGCCACCAATTGCGAGTCCGCCCTCCCAATCCTTGCAAGCCCGTCTGATTATGTTTTCTCCATAGGTGTTAAATAGTATTGGAGATGAAATGCGTCCCTGTCTTACTCCTTTCTCGAAACTGAATAATTATTTTATTTTTATTTTATTTTATTTATTATTATTTTATTATTATTTTTCTCAGGCAGAATTGTCAACCCTTACAACACATTGGCTGTTTAAGTGACCGAATAAGCGCAATAAGCGTAAAGTAAAAAAACGTATATAGTTCCCCTTTAAAGAATTGTTTACCGTAGTTGAACGAAATCATAGTACTCCATACTATCATAATATTCTGATATTAAATTTTACGTTAAACACCGTTACTATCCATGAACAAGAAATCTCAGCAGATAAGCACGTTATACCGGACCTAGAAGATTCTAGCTATTGTTATATTGCATTAGCCTTGAAACAAGCATTACAACTGTTCCGTAAACTTTTTGGTATTACCCCGTTCAATACATCTTCCCAGTAATTAAATTCTAACTCTACGTGGGTCTGAAAAGTTCATCTGAGTTGTAAATAGTTTATGGCTGTCACAAGGACATACCTTAATTGCTTTTCAAGTTAGTTAGATAATTGAAATGGACTTTGAAATATGATTTTCGATTCTATGACCGAGACTAAAAGAGGTGACGTTTATCAAAGCGTGCGATATTAAACTTTTTATGTTCCCTGTTGTCGTAGTAATATCCGATGTCACTTGCTTGTTACAAGAATATATAAAACATACAATTACAGAAATGTTAGCAATCCTGATTTAGATATATTTTGTGATAATATCGATTTTTTCAAAAAACAATTAACTAAAAAAAATAATCAAAAATAATTAATTAAGTTCCTATAGTATTTCTTAGTGTATTCTATTGCTGTCTAGTTTAAATTATTTCAGTGTGTTAATGTGTCAAAAATTTTAATTTAGTTTGTGATTGTTGTTTTGAAATTTCCGTCAATACTTATAATTGTTGTATTTAGAATGTAGAGTACCCAAATCAAATAAGACAAAAATGTGTTGTGAACATATTGTTAGTGGCTAATAAATAAATAAATAAATAAAATACATGTCGACTAAACAGAATTTACGATGTACGTGTTCAATACCAGTGCCGAAAAAAAACTATTTATATGCACACAGATCGATCATGATAAAGGTTATCACTGTTAAGGCGAGTCACTGTCGGAGAAGCGGGATAAATTGTTTCACAAGATCAAATGGTTATTTATTACTAAATAACGATATTACGTAAAATATACGACACGCATAAGAACACTTTCTAATAATCTCAGTATAGAGTACTAAAAAAACCGACCTCAAAAGTTGGTGAAATTACGTCTATTTACCAAGATTTATTGAAATCGGTTACCGGAATGTGAGCGAAACCGGATCTAATTTGCCACACTTAGAGGTGGAATATTTTCTTCAAATTTAAATGGGACTACTACCGAGTAACCCTGTTTCCAAAAAAAAGAATCATCAAAATCGGTTCACAATTAGCTCGCCGGAGTTATCGCGTAACATACATACAAAAAAAAAGTCGAAAGGACCTCCTCATTTTTTTCTTGAATACAGTTAAAAACGTGCTTATTTGTTACACGATAGAATGTACTTTATCCGCTCATATGATATCCTGAGACCAGGCTAAAATATACTATAGTTATTCAATTCACATTTATCCCAAAATTTGCAAATTACTGCCCCGTCAGTCGCTATCGAGCGCTTGTCGCCTTTTAGCGGCAGTAGAGATCCAGATCCTTGTGAAAGAGTTCGTCCAGGGAAGTACTGCCTGCCACCTTACCTATTTCTGCTGCCAAGCATTACTGCGTTCCGATTTTGAAGGGTAAAATTATAGGCACATGGGACTTGTCAACGTATGTGTCAGGGCGACGGGCGCAGTGGAAATGCCCATAAAATCCGATGTAAAGCTCTGACACTGCAATTGTTATGAACAGGCGTGTCGCTTACCACCAGTCGCACGATTTCTTCGTCCCATCACTTGGTAATAGAAAAAAAATGAAATATTTTTAAGAAATGTTTTTACGTCAAGTGAGGTGTTTATAAATTTTTATTTAAGTACATCATTTAATAGTGCGCGTCGCTTTAAATAAATTGCAAGAGTAGCTTTTTGTATAACTCTAGATTTTAAAATTTAACTTATTATTGTTATACAGATCGATTAACACACATAAAATTTCCTTCGATCTGATTGGACTAGAACCAGCGTTTGTTGCCACACCGGGCAAAATAAATATAAACTGAACTAGTTGTGGCATCTTTTTATTACATATTTTGTTATGCTCTTGTGGTCATGCCACGATTGTCTTCCTATTTCTATATATACTAGTATGTATCATTGCGAATTATCATTATGAAATAAGTAGGTATGTAGGTAAGTATGCTTTGTCGGGTCCTGCTCATTCATAGGTAGAATGCTTTAATCTTTGATAATAATGTGGTGAAATTAATGACAGTGACAAAATAGATAAATAGATTTGACGAAAAACATTAATATATAAGTAGGAAAAAATACAGTGTTAAAATAAAATAATTGTGTAAGACACATGTAGCGTGAATTGGAATATTTCTTTGAAAAATTTAAAAATAAGGTATTTATTAATTAACTTTCTTAACAATAATGAAAAGTAGGGTGGTTTTTTTTAAGACGTCAGGTGACGGGACGAACGAGTCGCGCGCCTGATGATAATCTACACGCCTGTGCATAACAGTTGCAGCGCTACTCAGAGCTTTATTTTGCAAAGATCTGAGGGGCACTACCACTGCGTCCGTCACCCTGAGACGTAAGTGGACAAGTCCTATGTGCCTGTAATTTCACTAGCACCCTTACCCTTCAAAAGCGGAACACAGTAATGCTGACATTACTGCTTAGCGGCACCTTGCCTATGCAAGGTGGCACTTCGTTGGACGAACTCATTCTATACTGCTACTACTTGCATTAATATGCCACATAACCGTGGGTTCTGTAAAGTGCCCGAAACGTTTTGGTTTGTTTATAAAAACAAAACACGATTTAGATCCGAAAATAGAGTTTTTTTAAATAAAGTCAACGCCACCAGTGAGAAACTTAAAAAAAACGGCGAAACAGGCCGTCTAAACCCAATAAAAAGATTTGTAACAAACACATAATGATATCGGCATCTACTCATACTTCGGAACACACCGCGAACGAAGTTAACTAAACTAACTCAACGATCTAAGGTACGTAAAATATCGATGCCTTACTTCCACAACCTCGCATCTTATAAAGAGTGATTAACTTTGTATTTATTTTAAATTTCTTGTCAAGGATGTTAATATGGATGCATTACTTTAAGAATAGATAAAAGCCAAAGTGTAAATGTGAAGGAAATATGATGGGGAATCGGCGTACAAAATTTGTATATACAATCCATTTTCTGCTTTTCAGTAACTTTGTGTTTTAAATACGAGTTTGAGAAGGCGACGATATGTCGCCATGCCCCCTGCACGTGTCCATAGCGTAGCACGTTACTACTTTCTACGTATTTTCTTAACTTAGCATGTAACTACGTGTACTAAGCTAACTTACCTTGTGGCGATGCAACCTCTTTCATCATCATCCCACCTTTCACCTATCACCCTTTTCTCTGGATCGTGTCCGCTTACTTTTGAAATTTTGAATCGTTCTCTAATTCTTTTGCCTGGTCATTCTTACTTTGCTTCGTTCCGTCGCTCGAAATTCTCCGAGAGGAAAGACCGTATCCTCTTTACCTGTTGCATTTACTTTACCCTGTCTTTCCTTACTTCCTCCCTTCACCTTGTCCCTGTTGCAGTTCTACAATAAATTTACGTGGACCTAGTGTACTTTCTATCACTATTACTCAATTCCTTGGCCACAAGCTTAGTTGCATGCAACCAGTGGCGGATTTGCTATCTTGGCCGCCCTAGGCCCCAGGCCATGTAGTCAGTAAGAGCTGCCCCTTTTTCAGCACTCATTATATACTAGTAGACTACATAACGAATTTACTTTATTGCCAAATTTTATCGAAATCGATTCAGAAATTTACTATTTAATATATTTTTTTAAATTATACACTTAAACCTTCCTCATGGATCACTCTATCTATTGGTGGAAACCGCATTAACATCCGTTCAGTATTATAGATTTTGAGTTTATCGCAATCAGACAGACAGACGCGGTAGTGATAATATGTAGTGATTACATTTATGAAGATTATTGTTATACGATGCGGTACATGGACCGGAAATCTTATTACATTTATGTAAATTTACCTACAATTCAGTTCAACGCGTTGTGTAACGTGTTATGCGTCGTGGGAGGTGCAGTGTAATTTTGATTTGCTAAAAATATGTTTCCATACTTAGGTAATGTACTGTTACTCTGTACACGATCCACTACTGAGCTCGGGTCTTGTTAAATAAGGTAGTTTGATAATGATTATCATGAAATATTTTCTTCAGCGCAAAACTGGTGTAATCCACTTTTAATTTTTATTCTACAATATTATTTTAAATGATAATTTTTTGTTACTTTGAAAAAACAAATTACATGATTTTGATTTGAAAAAGAAGTTTGCTCTCCAACAGCAAGTTTGTTATGGTGTTGAATGTTTTTGACATGACAATGACCAAAAAGGTAGAGCTTTTTAACTGTCAATTTTGACTATTAACACTCACTAATGCGCAATTATCTACCATTTTGTCTTTGAATCGCATTAACGCGTTGTTAATTTGGTGTATCTGATATAGTTCGGTATTTTTCTGTTTGACACGTTATTTTTTTTATGATATCAAGTGACGGGACGGACAAGTCGTGTCTGGTGTTAAGCGAGTCACCTATGCATAGCAGTTGCAATGCCACTCAGAGCTTTAAATCGCAAAGATGAGGTATAGTTTGACAAGTCTCAAGTCTCACCGGAACGTGAGCATTACCTCACATTACTTCTTGGCGGCAGAATTACGTAAGATGACTGTACTTCCCAAGAGGAACTCTTTCAAAAGGAGCTTTACTGTTACTAAAATATACTCTACTGTTACTAATCTATATAGTTTACTATCAAACACCATCAACCAGTTATAAGTCCCACTGTTGAGCACGGATCTCCATTAGGGTGAATTTCCAGGTTATAGTTATGTTAGGCGACACGTAGGTCATCATTTCGTTTTCCTTTGCCTTTAAAGATATTGCTACTAAAAATTCACAGAGTATATACCTAATTTAGAACTTACTTACATAGGTATCTGCCTCCACAGGGGTTCCAACGTTCAACTTTTCAATTGAGATAGAACTCGTCCTTCCATTGGCCCACTACCCCTCTCCCATTGGGCTGTTTCTATTTTCATACAAAACAACCACACTTGTTATAAATAAAGCTATGGAAAATATTCCACATTGTACAAACGGCACAACATAAGTTATACATTGACGGATCTTGTTTCGTTGCACTTCAGTCGCAGTAGAGCGCTTTGTAAAAGAGTTCGTTTAGGGAAGTACTGCCACGTTTCATATTTCTGCCGCCAAGCAGTAATGGTAGCATTACTGTGTTCCAGTTTTGAAGGGTGCTGGTGAAATTGCAGGCACATGGGTCTTGTTAACCTATGTCTCAGGGTGACAGGAGCAGTGGCAATGCCCCTCAGATCTTTGCGATTTAAAGCTCTGAGTGGCACAGCAACTGTTATGGACAGGTGTGTAGCTTACCATCAGGCGCACGACCTCTTCGTCCCGCTACTTAGTTATTATATATAAAAAAAAAGATTTTGCAGATTTTTTATTAAAAACGGCTTACTACTCTTAACATTTTTTTTATCTGGTAACTTAGTTACTGATATTGGCAACCCATTACATAATTATATTGTTTACTTAAAAAAATATTTCTAACACCAAAATCACGAAGTCGATATAAACCACAGTAACTCTATCATCATAATCATCACTTCTAGTGTATAGTCGTTGATCGCATCCAGTAGATTCCCGCAACCTTTACCAGATTACCAGTCGACTTTGTGGGTGGTCTGCTCACGCCCCGTTTTCCGGTGCGTGGTCGCCTCTCGAGAACTAATTGGCCCCATCGGCTATTTATTCTGCGAGCAATGTGCCACGCCCGCTGCTACTTAAGTTTTGCAATTCTTTGATTATGTCGGTTACTCTGGTACTTTAGCGGACGTCCTCATTTATGATTCGATCTCGTAACACTAGCGGGCGAAAAAAGTCTATATCTCTACATCTGCTAATTGCCGCACATATATTACAACCTTTTTATGGTTACAAATTGTATCATTCGTAACTCTTACAACTCAAAGCCTGACAAATAGCTTATTGGCTTCGACAAGGAACACATTTGGGCCCATCAAATGCAGAACTCCGTATGTTTGTATAAATTTTACGCCGTTAAGGATTTGTTCGGTAATAAAGATTTGATCTATTCTGATTCGATTCTCTTTTGTATTGTCATTTGATTCTTTATTTTACTTCTTTAGTAGCAGTAGTAGCTCCTTTGAAGGAGTTCATCGAGGGAAGTATTGCCGCCTTATCTATTTCTGCCGTCCAACAGTAATGTGTTTAAAGGGTAACAGTGCTGGTGAAATTATATACACATGGGACTGCCAACTCACGGTGACGGGCGCAGTGGCAGTACCGCTCAGATATTTGGGATTTATAGCTCTGAATGGCACTGCAACTGTTATGGACAGGCGTGTAACTTACCACCAGGCGCACGATTTGTTCGTCCCGTCTCATTTGGTATCACAAAAAATCTATAAGGTATTGAGCACACTACAGGGTCCTATAGACTGGAGTGTCATACAGGGAAAGGTTTTTGGGCCAGAATAATGTGTTAGTCCTCACGTTTATTTTATTGTATTGAAATCGGCAAGCTGTTTATGAAAAAAATCCTTATCTAATAAGTGGTTACCTATCAGAAGCCCGAAATGACATTTTCCAGAAATAACGTTTGCTCGAATTTTCATAACCTCGGAAGTAATTATGAGCGGAAAATGTTTAATTTAACTTAACCTAACTTAACTGAACCTAATCGTGTCTTTGCGATAACATCCAACATGTCCTGAAAGAACAACGGTTTCGTTATAATTCGGTTTTCGGGGTAATGAAAATTCGAACAAACGTTATATCGGAATTTAAAAAACTCGAGTTTGTGATAGGTTCCTAATAAGTTGGACAAAGGCTGATTTTTGATAACCAACCCGAACAACAACTTGGCAAACGGATTCATTATTGTAATTGTAGTCAACAATTGGTCTCGTTGTGCTCGCATACAACGGATTCCCGCAACGATCACTAGGTCAGAGGTCTGCCCACGCTGCGACATCCGTACGCGGTGATCGATCCTTTGCGAACGTGATAAACTTCTGATTCAATTTCCGTTGTAAAAGTAGCGGAAGCAGAAACGGAAACAGATATGAAAAAGCGTGCGGAACTTCCGCAGTTGCGAAAGCAGAAGTTGAGGATTGGAGGTTGCATCATTAGGTAATACCACAGTATAATGAAACAAGTATGGTAACTGCATTCACATGCCGCAGCGGGGCTTATATCTGTGCACGCCCGCCGCGCGTTGTATACAGACGCACACATTCGCATAAAAAAATTGCACGTGGGACAACCAGCGCCATACAACGCGAATGCATACTGCATAGCGAATTACCAAAATCGTCTTGAAATACTATGGTAATACTGAGAATTTCTATATAATGATCAAATGCATCAATCAAATGTATTTATTTGAGGCTACTAAGAAGATAATTTGGGATGCGTTATTCCCAATCATTGTGTTGCTAGCTTCATTCTTAATCTTTAGACATATTTCGATGTCTGAAGTTCCATATACTTCAACCTAATTTTAGTTATAAAGTCAACGGCACGCTAGTAAACAATGGGTGTCCCCTATGAAGGGTATACCCAAAGGGGATTATGGATACTTTCCTCTGTAGTAGATTTATTGTGTATACATAGTATAATTTTAAATTAAGGTAGAGATCATACGTGTGTGATATTTTAGTTCTTTTAGAGGGTAATCCTATCAGTGGGGCCGAGTCAGCCTTTACCTCTCGTGACCCCAAAAGACGTTTTTAAGATTTTTATAATTCAATTTATGGGTACTATCCATTTTTATACCTTACGAAATTTCTCCTTGGCGGATTTTTTCTGATGACTATTGCTGGTAGAATCTAGAGGAGATTCTGATTGCCCAGAAATTAGTGGCGAAACTGGTCTGTCTGTTCGTACCCCCGCTAACTTTTAATCTATGGCCACATGGTCTCCATCTTCTGGCAGTGCCGGGAGGTTCGCTCTGTGTCACGTAGTAAATCACCAGATTGCGACGTTTTTGCAAGTAGATGGGATGGTGTGTGATGAGTGTTTGAAGTTATATGAGAGGATGTATGAGCCACTCTCATTCACTATTAATATTAACTGGTTATGAATTTCACAGTGCCTTGGTTATTTACTGTAATATTGTATAATTTTATGAAATAAATAAATAAAAAAGAAACAAAAAAGTCACTTCGATGTTTATCCAATATGCTAAATGATGTAGATACTTTATTATCGACGATCTCGGTGGCCCAATGGTATGCAATGTGGGCACTGGGTGAGGAGGTCCCGAGTTCTATTCCTGGTAGGATCAATTTAGGAAATGAACTTCTCTAAATTGATTCTGGTCTGGGTGTTCTGCAAAGTGCCCCAGAGTGAATTCCGTTGGTCTGATACTCATAGTACCTACAGGCAATTTCCTAGTTTGAGACCGGGCAATTCGTGTGGTTGTCGGGCACAATATTATTATTATCGATTATATGTTAAAAAAAATTCTTGATACTTTATACACACCTGAACACATAAATCAAGACATTACATTTTTATTTTCAAAGTCTAAAATAGAAACATTGTCAAATAGGAGAAAAAGTTAAAACTTTAAAATTTGTTAACTCCAATCGATTATAGTTTAATCGATAAAATCTATTTTGTTTGTGACCTCAATAATTTTAGATTTCTGATTTTTCAGATTGAGAACTAGGCTGAGTTTTCACTTTTTGAAATAGAACATTTTTTTAAACCATATCTCTTTATTGGTGGTATGTCAACAATGTAGCAGTTGAACTGCCTCTGTAGCCGAACAGTTACCATACTGGACTACCATACACAGGTCCTAGGTTCGGTTCCCAGGTCGGGAGAAATATTTGTATGGCCCACAATTATTTATCTCGTGAGTTTGAGTGTAATTTGTGGTTGTCTGTACAGAGTGTGTAATATTTACTTTTAATATGTTACAGAGTTTAACTCTAAAAACTAAATACATAACGGCCATTGTTCGGAATAGGGTGTTACATATCACTATATGTGGCAAGGAGTGACATAGAGTGGTTAACTAATTTTTCACCAAAGTAAACATTTTTAATGAACTACAAGCAAAAGCTTGTTTTAACTAATACGATAGTAAATGTTAAAAATAGTTTATTTGGTATGAACGTAAACTTCTGACAATAAGTTAAGAACAAGTTATGGGCCCAGCGCGTTTCCACTGATGCACCATATTGATGTCCGCTACCGTTTCGTGAAGGAGAAGATAGCAGCCAAACAAATCTCTGTAATTTATATGAAGACTGAAGATATGATAGTTGATATACTGACGAAAACACTGCATCGATCAAAGCATTTTTACCAAAGCAAGGGGTTTACGTTCCGGAGACAATGTTAAAAATAGTTAATTTGGTATGAACGCATACTCCTGACAATAAGTTATGAGCAATATTGCATCAGGGCAATACTGCTATGCTAATGTCCTCAGGACGCTCTTTCTGTTCCATCAACTTGCCCATGTCATTGTCATTGTGCAATTATTATTACTAATTAAACAGATATAAAAGTTTAAACATATTGTTTTATGGTATTTCAACTGAGGTAGCCTAATGCTTTTATAACCTAACCTATGCTACTATAACCTAAACCCTCGCCTGAGAGGATACGTGCTCTGAAGTGGGACGGGTAAACAGGTTGATGATTATGATTAATATTTTGTGGTTTTAACCACTCCATGTCACTCCTTGTATCTATATGTGGATATTTATTTCAAATTCAAATTATTTATTTCGAATAATCCATCTTGGTTAGTAATACAAACAAAAACTTACACGCTAATGTTAGTAAATTACAAATATTCACTCTGTTGTTTATGGTACGCGTGAATTTTGGTCCAGCGTTCAAGGAACGGACCTTGGACCCTGCCAGCAATGATACTCGAGAGGGCACTGCCGCTGTCACGTATTCTGCGCATCAAGGAGGCCAATCTTTTTCGTATGATGGCAGCGAACCCATCTATTTGTGCATACGCGAACATTCCCGAGGCGCTGCAGAATCGGGCCAGCCGCAACAGCATCCTGAATATATTATTATATACAACAGCTGAGAGCTTTCTGGTTGTAGTTAACCCATAGGCTGCAGGTGTAAAAGGTCTGGCTAAGTAAGCTTTAAATAGCGATACCTTAACGTTGCTAGTACACCTAGCAAACCTACGGGTCAACATGTTGCCCTGCACTGCCAGCGCCCTACGTTCTCTTTCAATATCTGTATTATCTTCTAAGTGCCCAAGGTAATTAAATTTAGTGATTTTATTGCGAGGCGTGTGACACAGCTTAACTTCTGGAACGATGTTATAGCATTTGCTACCAGCTTTAAATACAAGCAACTCGCTTTTAGTGGCATCGAACCGAAGGCCTTGGGCCACCACTCTAGCTTTCGAAGTGCACTTATTGACGGACTCAGTAACAACATGTCATCCACGTAGCTGATGTTGTTAACAATAGTACCCTCAATTGAGCATCCGATTCCTTTGTTACTGAGTTTGATAATTAGATGGTTCATGTACATGTAGTTAATCATTTATCAACACCCTATTCCGATCATTGACAATATCATAGTTGGAGACTTTTTCGTTACAAATTTGAATTACACTAAGTGTATAGATAATAAGGTTTACATTTAACGTTCACATACACTGTACAAAGAAATTACTAACATACAAAGTATTCCGAGAACAAGTTCTTGTTTGCTCGTTAACCAGTCAAGAGATTGTGAAACTTGGTTGTATGTTACAACAGAATATCGATTTCTGATAAAAAGTTACATTAATATTGGTTATAATAATATGTATTAAACTTTACTTCACGCATTATAATAACTACTTATAACTTGACCATAAAAGTATGTGGAATTACATCTATTTACCAAGTTTTATTGAAATTGATTAACGGAAAGTGGGCGAAATCTACTCAAACTGATTTAGTCTCCTGATTTGCCACTCTTGGAGAGGAATATTTTTTCCAATAAATTTGAATGGAAATGGGAAAAACGATTCATCGAAATCGGGTCACAAATGTCGCTGTATCGCGTAATATACACAAAAAACAGTTCAATTAAGAGCGTTCTCCTTTTTGAAGTCGGTTAAAAATAAAACAAAGTTTGTGAACTTACGTAACTGGGGGGTGTATTCCCACTCTCCGCCCGACATCCCTCCGTAACAATTGCTGTCTAGTAATTAATACTCCACCAAATCAATCCTAATGAATCCTAATAAGTAATTAATTCATTATTTTTAATCATTATTTTAATCAAATACACAAAGTGATAACAGGTGGAGCAAGACATCGATTGATTGGTGGCCGAGGATAGGCAAAAGAAGCGTCGGGCGCCTTGTTGCAAGGTGGGTCAACGACATAGTACGTGTCGCGGGGCGTTAATGGATGCGGCTAGCACGGGACCGTGGTTGATGGCACAAACTTCGGGAGGCCTATACCCAGCAGTGGGTAAAATTAGGATGTGGATGACGATGATGATTATTATTATTTTAATCAAAATATTTTTAGTTTGTAGAATCATAATATTTATTTGTATATTGGGTCGCCATAAATTTATGTATCACCATGTATTTCCATAAATCTACTGTAACCTATGTTGACGAATTATATATATTTGAACTTAAACTTGAAATCAAAATTCAGTGTCAAGTATGATGCTTCATTCGCATCATGCGTCTATTTATTTGGTCGATTGTTATTTATTTGACAGTAATGGTTTCGGATAGAGAACGGGAACCTCTGAACTCTACGGCAACGATACATATTTTACGATATCTATTATAATATATTTGTCTTCTTTAAAAGAGGATAAAGGTCAGTTCACCACACTGACTTAATGAGGGTTGGGAACCTCGCATGTCACTTTTGGACACGTAGGTTTTATTTACAATGTTTTCCTTCCCTTGAAACAAGTATAACAGCAAACCTGCAGTTAGAGCGTTTTCGCACTACCCTCGATTCGTATCAGGGGGTCTACTCTCGTTGTACGATGTCTTCAGTTACGGCCTTAGTTTCGGACGTTTCTTACTCCGTATCTATGATCACTACGGATATAAGTTTCGGTCGGAGGCCCGAACTAAGAACGAATGACAACGGGGTTTGACAATTGAGCCTACTCTCGATGTGTTTTCATCTTAGAGGATGGAAAAAAAATAAAAGAAGTAGTCTAAGGTTTTCATCTGTCCTAAAAATTGAATTTGACACTTGTTTCGACGGATCGTCGTGTCAGTTTAAACGACAACAAAATAGTTCTCGTCATCGGTTCTCGCAGATCAAAGAGTACCTTATTATTATTATGGCAGCTTATTTCATAATAGAGGAAGAGGAAGCCTTACAGGAGGAGTGGTCGCGACATCGACGTGACGTTCGCGAAAGTTTTTAATTGGGGAATATACCCGATCGCGAATTTATTGAAAATTATAGGCTCTCAAGGACGCTTTTTGAAGAGTTGCGCTCGGATTTCCTACCTTTTTTACCAAGTAATTCACGACGAAGTGGTATTGATCCTAAGTGGAAGGTGAAGTAATACTTTTTGAAAGTTTTGCTACTTATCGAGCTAGTCTAATTGTATTATCAATCTATCACCCATTACCTACTGTTTTTTTTAGATCCTTACTGCTCTCAATTTTTACGCCCGGGGGAGTTACCAGGGTGCAGTGGGCCTTAGCAGTGACATGCCAATGGCACAGCAAACCGTGTCACGCTGTCTGCGAGAAGTAACGGACGCTTTGAACAACCCCACAATTGTACAAAAATATATAAAGTATCCGCAAAATGTTACAGAAAGGAACGTTAAGTTAGTAATGTTAACGAAAGGCTATGAGTGTGTGTGCGTTATTAGATAATAAGAAAATTGCCAGTGAGCGAATTCTTCATTTACTTTGTTTATTTAGTGGTTTAAGTGAAATGTAAATTAATTATTAGTCTTGTATTTGACTAGGTTGTTATGTATTTATAATGTACTATAATAATGCTTATAAATAAATGAAAAAAAAAAATGAATAGAATAGAATAGAATAGAATAGAATAGAATCGTTTATTTCATGTTATCAATGTCACAATATTACATTGGAAATACAATGTCAAGGGATAACTATGATCGTCAGTAATAAAATTATAATAATAATAATGAATATAAAATAAAGTAGTATAACTACTGCTTGTCGAATAAAATAAAATTAAAATTGTTTCAAAAGAAACTCATCGACACTGTACAATTCAATATCCAATAAAAGGTTTTTTAGTCGGGTACAAAACGTTGCATCGTTTCTAACACTTTTCAGGTCTGTGGGTAGATGTTCGTAGAATCGGGGACCTATTACCCGCGGATTTCTAGTTGCAAGTTCGGTACGGTGGGCAACGGATTTTAGTGTTCCCGCGTTTCGTAACGCTCGGCCTCCGCCTGTACGTCGCTCATAAGTAGCCAAGTTTTGACGCGCATAAACTATTATATCATAAATATATTGTGAGTACATGGTCATTATATTGTATTTCTTAAAAAGGTTTCTGCAGGTCTGACCCTTTTTTATGCCTACTATTGTTCTTAGTGCACGTTTTTGAAGAATAAATACCCTAATCGACTCAGTTGAATTACCCCACAGTGTGATGCCATAAGACATCAACGAATGAAAATACGCATAATACGTCTGCCTCAATACCACATTGGAGACAAGAGGACGCAGTTTCCTCAGTGCGTATGCAGCACTTCCAAGTTTTTGACATAGAGTTTGTATATGTGACTTCCAGTTCAAATTTGAGTCTAGCGTTAAACCCAAGAATTTACAGGTGTTACATAATGGAACAATGGAGGTGATAATTGGCTTTGTTATAGAATTTCTTCCTGAGAACAACATAAGGTTTGATTTCGATTCGTTAAGAATAAGTCCATTCGCAGAGAACCACTCACACAGCTGCTCATACGTGCAGGCTAATTTTTCTTCCAACTCGTTGTAGGTTTTAGCACACACTATAACGGTTGTATCGTCCGCAAATAGAACCACAAGACCCCCTGATATAAAGTATGGCAGATCATTGATGAATGCCAGGAATAGTGTATTACCTAGGGCAGATCCAAATGTAATCCGCTATACTGTTGGCGGCAGAATTAGGTACTTCCCTATATGAAATCTTTCACTATGATAACTTAAGCCTGCTTCTAGAAACGCTGCCTTGTACTTGTGATACTAAACAAACATGTTATCATTAGTGTGTCAGAATTACGAAGATCCTGGAGCATCGTCAAGGAATTGTAATTATAAACGTGATCCCTGGTGGCCCCCAACATTGTACGGTAACAGGGGCGTAACAAGGTGGAGTTCACCGAAATGTTGTATTTGGTTCGGGGAATAGGTACCGCAGTTCTCAATTTCGCCATGCTTGTTAGAGCGGTTGGTTACACGCGACGACGTTTAGCAGCGATGCAGATGCGAAGCAGTCACTAATCCTTTACCTTTACACACGCGCGACTTTAAGCAAACGCGCGACTGCATTGATGTAGACGCGCGCGTGATGCAATCGCTTATAAATCGCAAGTGTAGCGATGCAATGGCGCGTTTCACGAACCAACGTATGCGTCGCTGTTAAAAATCGTCAATCGAAATTAAAACCTCACTACACCTACGTAACGTAAAACTACTATATTTTAATATGAAGTTCACTGAATATCATCATGTTTTACTAAAAAGATATTTAATTTTTTTTTGTGAAATTACTCCATTAATTTGTTTTAATTATCAGTATAATCTTAGTATAGAGTACTAAAAAACTGACCGCAAAAGTTCATGGAATTACATCCATTTGCCAAGTTCCGTTGAAATCGGTTACCGGAAAGTCGCGAAACGGGATTCATTTGCTACCTTTAGGGGTGGAATATTTTCTTCAAATAAAGCAAGCACTTAAAATAAATAAAGGAAGCACTACTCAGGTACACCTATCTAACAAAAAAAGAACCATCGAAATCGGATTGTAAAATCGAGTTATCGCGTAATATACATCTAAAAAAATTCAGATTACAGACAAATTAAGTCGAATTGTCGAATTGAGAACCTGCTCCCTTTTTTGAAGTCGGTTTAAAAAAAGTATTTATGCGGTATACTAAACAAAAAAGGTATGAGTTAAAAAGCTATCAATTTATTTTAAAAACGGTTATCGGGTTTTTAACCGCGTAGGATTTTTGTTACCTTTTTTGTTATATGACCCGATATATTGACACGTGATAAATATCCCGTCAAATTACTTTTATTAGTTGTAATTATAATTACAGGAGCCTTCAAAATAAAATTAACTTAGAGAATGGAGAAAAAGTAGTCTAAGAAAATTATATAGATTAAAATTTTACCGCTTCTGACAAGTAAAGGTATAATTCATCTTCGAACAGTCAAGAGCACGTCAAGCTTGACACTTTGTACGTTGGACCGTTCTTACCGTAAGCGGCATAGAGTTGGATTTAAATCTTAAGTGTCAAGCTTGACGTGCTCTTGACCCTGTACGTGTATAGTCTGTTTCAATCCATTTTCAACAAAAAGTAAACAAACATGTTTGGTTAAAATTCTAAAGCAATCACTCAATAAATCGAATAAGTATCATTTTTACGTTTATTTCGAAGATTTCTACTTGATGTCTTATCCCTTTTTCCAACAATATTAATTTGAATAGCATCGTAAAATCGTATTTGAAAAATGTCAGTTCAAAAGTGAGGTTATTTTTTATCTATACTTCTATGACTTATCTAAAAAATATCTGGAAAAATAGTTTAATATCCTATTGATAATTATTTTGAAATTAAGTTGAACGAAGTGAAATTTCCGTGAATCATTCCTTTATTTTTCACACATAAACTTTTGATTAGTGAATGAGATATTGCTTCAATCTCTTTTTAAATGCATTAATGTTGTCCTCTTGTCTAATGTAAGTTTATTTTAAACGTTCATTATATTAGGTAAATTAAATAAAATTATATTAAACGAGCACAAAGTTAAAATTATTTATATGATGCATTGCACACCCATGTGCCGTAAGGAGTTTCTGAGACAACAGATGGTGTTAAATGTCTATTTAATTCAATTTATCATAAGTGTAATATACAATTACACAGTGCGTGTTATCTAGATTTAACAATTAATAGTATCTCTATTGGACAAACGTGCTGATAGAAGGGTACGTGACTGGCCGGCACAAGATGCTAAAGCTAAATTTCGACGAGGTTCACTAATAATTTAAGTTACCGAAACGGCCCAGCTCTGCAGTGTATGCGATTAAAAAGTTGGAAAACTTTCAGACGTAGAAACTGCTAGATTGGTTTACTTTAGTTACTTTCACAGTTTAAATGAGATACGGTATTTTGCTTGAGGGTAATGCCGCCGATATTAATAGAATCTTTGTCCGGCAAAAATGTTTTATTATTGTATAATGTGGGGCACAGAGTGTCTTTGACAGAGAAATTTAAAGGAATTCACCTTCTTACGTATCTATGAACAATTTATTTATGATTTATATTATGAAATGTAGTATGTTTTTATAAAAAATAATAAAGAAAAAAAAAAAGATTAATATTAAATAAAAATAAACTTGCCATTCCTGACAAAATCACAAATTAAGATTCAAAATTTGCCATTTGTTTATAATACAAAGTGGTGGGACGAACAAGTCGAGTGCCTGGTGGAAAACGACACGTCTGTCTGTAACAGTTGCAGTGTTACTCAAAACTGTAAATCGCAAAGACCTGAAGGGGACTGCCACTGCGCGCGTCACCCTCAGACATAAGTTGACAAGTCCCATGTGCCTGTAATTTCACCGGCATCCTTACCCTTCAAAACTGGAACGCAATAATGCTCATATTACTGCTTGGCAGCGGAAATAGTACTTCTCTGGACGAACTCTTTCACAAGGAGCTCTACTGCTTCTAAAATTGAACTAAATTTACGAGATTTAAAACTAAAGTGTAACAAAAATTGTACACTAAACTGCTTCTGAGTAGTTGGATGACAAAAATTCATGATAGTGACGCAAATA
>NW_020653731.1:9983588-10013721 GCF_003589595.1 Hyposmocoma kahamanoa
ACTCCGCGATCTCCTATCACGATCACGATCATAATCGGACATTATGAACAAAAACAAATATAAAAATCACACAATAATTGAGTACTTTATTCCACTCGAAAGTATTACAGACAGCAAGCGGTTTTATTGCCAGAAAGGCTTGAGTTCTATCCCACTCCTGATCTTGGACACAGAAGCAGGAAAACATTTAAAAAAATATTAACAAGCTTCATAAGAAATTTAATTTTAACGAATCAATGCAACAAAATAACGAACGTCAATAAAACAAGCTAATTACGATAATCGAACCAATTGTCGGTACACTCGGGATATGTTGAGCACGATGTTGATCGAGCAATGCCGCCAAAGGAGTGAATCAGGCGGTTGACTTTCGATCCTTAGCATACCCACGCTAATTGTTTACCGAAACAACTAGCGTCTACGCCAATAATATTATTTTTGTAATGTACTTTTTAAGCATATTTCGGTTCAACAGCCCGATACTTTGAAATTACTTATACTTAATTCTTTTTACCGCAAATTTAGTCGTTATAACAAAGAGATACCCTTGAGAATTTGTCTCAAGTGAAAGATTATATACATAACTCCAAAGCTGTTGCATTGAAACTAACTTACAAGTTCTGTTGAATTTATAAGTGAAATTAGCAATTCAAAAACTGAGCAAATCACGCAAGTAACTTGAATTATTTATATGACGGGCTGACGGCGACATCCCCGTCGCTTCTACTCTAATTATAACTAGCTTACGTTGTTTGTCCAAGTCAGATGCTAATTTCAGACTTGGGATACATAGTTGCTGCTATAGTCACTATAAAAAGCTTGTTTCTCTCTCTTTGTAATAATTATATTTCTTATACTAAGTAGAGTGCATGGCTGATTTAAATGTTATAGCAAAAACACTTATCACATGACATAAATAAAATATAAAAAAAAAACAGGCGTTAGAAAATATTGTTATAATATGTTCGCCATTTTTATTTAATTCATATATTCACAAAACCGTCAAGGATATAAAATTATCGAATCGGAGCTCGTAAATATTCACGCATAAAATTTTTATGAGAATCTCGTAGCCAAAAATCTGCAAGATTCCAGGTTCTATAAGATATTGCATTTGCTTCACTCATACATAATATGTTCGTTTTGCAGCTGTGCTCAGGTACAGATGTTGCTTTAAGGGCTTACTTTGCAACGGGTCATAATATCAGTGCTTACTCAAGATTCACTTTTGCATAAATGTACCACAATGTTGGACAACCAAGTAAGTAAGTACCTGGTACCTGGTAGCAGACGGTATCAAAAATATTTACCGTGAGTTTGTAATATGCTAACATGGTAGCATCGTAAACATGATACAAGCTGTGCCTGATTAGAATTCAGTATCACGAAAACGCAGCCGGCTTGCGTATGAAATACCTCTGGAATACGTACGGGCATTTTACGGGATGAGAGTATGTATAGAAGGAGGGAAGACATGAAAAATGAAAAAAAGTGGAAATATTAAAGACTTCAAGGAGGTCAAGGAGCTGGCTTTAAGAGAGATAATAGGAGGATGCTTCATCGACAAGACTATAAATTCTTAAGTTTGATGATGAGAGTTATAGTTACGTCCAGCTACCTTATACGCAAAAGGATTATGAAGAGACTGGGATAAAGCCTTTATAGCAAGATGCTTTTTATGGTAATTCTATAACTTGAAGGCTTCCACACGCAAAATAGGCGCCTTGGCGTCGAGTTGTGGATACCAGCCCGTTACACGAAGTACCAAGTAACTTGAAGACTTGAAATTGACAAATGTTACAAGTGATAGTTGTTTTTTTTTATGATACCAAACATTGACTTACAATTATATGGACGTCGGATCCGCGCTAAAAAGTGTCCGCACTTGTAAGGCGCTAAAATCGTATACAGAGCGCGACACTCCGCTTTAGTCTTCATTTGTTCTACTGACAGCGCGATACTGCGATGACATTACAATTTAAATTTCGAATAGGTTGACTTGGGACATTTTTTTCGTGGTTTTTGTAGTAGACCCGTCGTCCATTTATTTGTAAGTCAATGATACCAAATGATAGGAAGAACAAGCCGTGCGCCTGGCGGTAAGTGACACGCCGGTCCATAGCAGTTGCAGCACCGCTCAGAGCTCTAAATCTGAGTGACACTGCCGCTGTACCCATTACCGTGAGACATAAGTTGACAAGCCCGATGTGCCTGTAATCTCACCAGCACTCTTGCTCTTCAAAACCGGAATGTCGTAATGCTCATATTAATTACTTGGCGGCAGAAATTGGTAAAATAGCAGTACTTCCCTGCACGAAGTACTTATGTTATTCGGTAAGAACAATTATGGTACTGAGGTAATTTAATGCTCTCAGAATTAATTACTGGAAGATTTCAAACCCGAATTTTGGTAGGGTTGCCAAGCGGCATACAGATTAAAGGATAGCAATGGAGCACGACCGTTGCATAATAAGCTCGTTTATTGGCACTAGGTATTGTCGTCATAAACCAGTATTACGTAACTCTGGTTTGAAATTAGTGTGATTGTCTGTGAAATTATTTATTTTTTATCACACTAGCTCGTAAACAGTGTCTTAAATTTACATTTTTAAAAATTATTTTAAATTGCGCCCGCGGGTTATTTCCTATATCTATGGTTTTTTCATTACATTACCGCCAAATGGCAGTAGTGGATTTATTTTTAATTTAATTGCAACGTCATGATTAAGCAAAAAGTTTATATGCTCGAAAAATTTTGAATGTATTTCGCACAAGCTTGTGGTATAGAAAAAAAAAAAAACTAAACGTGCAATTTAACTCTAGATTACTAAATAAATTAAAAAAAATCAAATTTTGCAGTGTTTTAATTTTATTTATTTCATATGCGTTACATCCATACTTTACAACATTTTAGTTGTAAAGTATATCTATGGAAGAATAACAAAATAATAATAAAAAAATAGAGTTGTATTATCTATGGAAGAATAACTGGTCATCTGTTTGAAACAACAAAAACAAAAACCTGCCATTTACAAAATCCTTCATTGTTGTATTGTACATAGATAACGTTGGTTGCAAAGCGACATTTATTTTTCCTGCATTTATATTAGTATTTATTTCCTCACAAATGTGATGAAAACATTGTATATAACACGGGCGGTACGAGAATTACGAACCTCGACTTAGTCTTCGACTTCGGGCTTTTAATAGAGTGTCGTTCGTAATGCCTTATTTGCCATCCTTAATTCACGATGTACTTATTTATTTATCTCAAATTGCACATATACATATATAAAGGCCTTACAGTCAAAATGTGGCATCACAGTACATTTACTTATATAATATTTTGTATGCCCGTAAAAATATACATAATTTCATTATGAAAGAAGATATCCATAATGTTAACCTTAGACCTAAGCCCAAACTCACTTATGGGGAACTATATACGTTTTTACAATTAGATTTCGGAGAATATGTTAAGATTATCATTTCCTAAGTTTAAAACTGACGTAAAAAGTATTTTAAATGAAAAGTCATATTACAAAATTGAAGAGTATGTGTTACATAAAGAAGTATGGAAAGACAACATGAGTCTAGATTCCACACAATTATGATTCAAAGTATATTCCATAGCATTTAAGTTTATTTGAAAAGAGCAATCCCTAGAGTTTCTTGCTCGTTCTTCTCAGGGAGGTCAGCGTAGTGAACGAGCAGTAGCTTAAAAATGACGTTTTCAAGTGTAGAAATGTTACCTATGGAATCATTGACTTACAATTATATGGACGTCGGGTCCGCCCTAAAAAGTGTCCGAACTTATAGGGCGTTAAAATCGTATACAGAGCGTCATTCACGCTTTAGTCTTCGTTTGTTCGACTCACAGCGAAGCAAGCAAAATTAGACAGTACTGCGATTACATTACAATTTAAATTCAACGTTTTAGCTTTTTCATATTCCTTTACCTACATGTCACTACGTTTAAATAGGTTGACTTGGGACATTTTTTTAGTGGTTTGTGTATTAGACCCGTCGTCCATTTATTTGTAAGTCAATGTATGGAATAAATGATTATTTCACTTTGACTTTGACTTTTGTATTGTACATAACCTAGTCAGGGTGTTGCAAATAAGCTTAAAAATTAAATCTATGTATTATTAATAAATTGTAATTAATAATTATTTAAAAATTAAATTGAACGACCTGAGCTTTTCGTAAGTCTTTTACACATATGATTGATGATGAGAATATGATTTGTGAATAAGATATTACTTCAATCTCGTCTTACCCTCTTGTCTAATAAATATTGGGATTTTGTTGTAGATTAAAATTGAAATATACAATGCATATATACTTTAAACATTTCTAATTTGGGTTCAGGGAGGATTAGATTATAATGACAGTGGGGATTTTCATTAAATTCAAAATATGTTGGTTGATTACGGATAAACAATGCCACTTCCATAATATAAAGGCATGGGAGAGTTAGCATGTTCTATTTAATAAAATGTGGTATACAACTTACTATTGTTCTCTTCTATTCATTGACTTACAAATAAATGGACGACGGGTCTAATACAAAAACCACGAAAAAAATTCCCAGGTCAACCTATTTAAACGTAGTGACATGTAAAGGAATATGAAAAAGCTAAAACGTTGAATTTAAATTGTAATGTCATCGCAGTACTGTCTAATTTTGCTTGCTTCACTGTCAGTCGAACAAACGAAGACTAAAGCGTGAATGACGCTCTGTATACGATTTTAACGCCCTATAAGTTCGGACACTTTTTAGCGCGAACCCGACGTCCATATAATTGTAAGTCAATGATTCTATTCATAAAATTTACCACACAACCAAAACAAAGTAGCTTATTTGCAAGGAACATGATGGTCAAGCACAGACTATGCTTGCATGCAATATGCAAGCACGGTCGAGATACTAATAGGTAGGTATGCATCGATACTACTAATACCAAACGGGTGATTTGTATGGGGTTTTTCAGCATTTCAAGCATGTTAACAATACTCTATATACAACAGATATTTATTATCAAGGCAGTAATGTAGCGTGCCGAGGTAAGTTATTTTGTTTAAAAGATACATCGCATATATTAAATAAAAATACATAAAACGATGCCGCATTAACCTATTACAGATTTTTCTGCACACCCCTGCATATTAGTAACAAACACAAAAATGAGTGTAAGAGGATATTTCGCTCCCTCCGTCCGACCCAACCAACGGGTCGCATTTAGCACTAGCATGATTAATTTTTTGTGGAAGTGTGTTGAAACTATTATTTCTGTCATACAAATTATACGTTTAATTTTTGTGTATTTTATGTTTTATTTTTCAATAGTAGATTAGTTTTATTTTCTAATAACAGTAGTGTAAAATAAACGTTATAAAATAAATTTCAAACGTTAGTCTATATAATAAGGTAAGTATAATAATAATATTACACAGGATGGAAAAAAATCAATGTGATTATTAAAAACATTAAACAGCAATTACACACGGCGATTTTAGCAGCGATGCAAACGCGATGCAAATGCGATGCAAACGCGATGCAGTCGCTAATCTTTTACTTTACACACACGCGCGACTTTAAGCACCGATGCAAACGCGATGCACGTTTTAAATTAGTTAACTAAATTATTTATTTAATGTATTTATTAATTTCGCCTTTTATTTTATTAACAATTAATTAACAAAATAAAATAATGTGCATTTTTATATACAGTTTTTTCGTACATAATTATTCAACCGAATTCAAGCGACTGTACCGATGTAGTCGCGTATTTGCATCAATGCACTCGCGCATTTGCATCAATGCAGGCGCGCGACAAATTACTGCATACACAGATTTTTTGAAAAGCTTGCTTGAGCCGGGAATCGAAACAACTAAAAATGGAAAAAAACACTCGAAGGGTCAGAATTATGTAGATCTGGACTGAGGGGAGCAGCCCGTCTGCACTAAACTCCCAGGGTGTTCCGTTTTCCACCGTTGCGTGGCGGGTCATGACATCACTGTAGCGTTTCATGGCCCGTCGGCGGTCGTCCGTCTTCGGAATCTTCGATGTTCTGATGAAGGAGCAAGGTGTTAGAGAAAACTCACATAGTGTCATCCCCGGAACACATCGAGAGCACGCACCAACCCGGGAACTCTCAACATGGCAAAACCCCTTGTCCACTGCCCGTTCCCGTTATGGTTGTTGGGCCATGTAGTCTTTTACGACGAATTGGGAGGCATCGGATCCCTCTCTGCCTCATCCTTGCGCGCTATTATGATATCGGCGAATGCTTCCACAGGCGCCACTTGTCCTGACTACTGATCTTGGCAGTGACAATGACCGGCAGTAGAACGTGCTTTCTCTCAATTTCGTGAACACGGCGGCACGGGCGTTGTTCCAGGCAGAACAGGGGGCCTTTTTTTTTTCTTTCTTTCCGGGTATTCCCACATTTCCCCGGAAAATCCGTCATGGATACCACCGCGTCACGGGGAGGCGCGGTGGTTATGTGAGACTCCTACTCACTAAAAACCCCCGGGTATTCCCACACTCCGCATGGGACGGGGCTGTGGCCACGTGGTTTACGATCCACGGCCCCGCCTGCGGTTGTCCGCGACTGCGGACCCACGTCTGGGAGATATTCTCCACTCCGTCGTTAATGGCATGTCGGGAATACTTGTCATGCCAACCAACCCGTGAACCCTTGCCCAGTGAGTGACAAAGCCCCCGTTTTGCCACCCAGGGTTCACTGTCAGGGCGGCAGTTGGCGGGCATAGGCCAGCCGCCTGCGCCCTAAACGTTTGCGGCGCATAGGATGAGAGGAAGGGTCTTCCTCTCGCTCCTGCTCCGCCGCCTCTTTCCGCGGCAATACATCGGTGCAGAAGGAGGCCACCGCATTCCACGCCCTCTCACTGCCGACCATGGCTCGCACCACGGTCAACAGGGATAGGTCGTGCCCCACCACTGCGGTCAGGGTTGACCGCTGCTCGTCGAACGCCGGACATGCCTGCAGTGTGTGCTAGGCCGTGTCTTCGGCGCAGCCACACTGATGACATACGGTCGTCGGTTCTCGTCCCACCCTGCACAGGTATTTGCCGAAGCAACCGTGTCCCGTCAGAACCTGCGCAAGGTGATAGGAGATGCCTCCCCAGGATCGATCCGCCCATTTTGCCAGGACTGGTCGAATCGCTCCGATGGTCCAGTGGCCAGATCTCGGCTCCTCCAGCTTCTCTTGCCACTTCCGGAACACGGCCCGTCGGATGTTTATCCGCCATCGATTAATGTGCTCCAGAAGTGGCTTCTCCCCTTCGGAGCTCAGCTCTGCCGACCGCTAATAGAAAGCTGACAGCCCCTCTGCATCCAGATCCCATGGTGGGGTACCTGCCATGACGCATGCCGCCTCGTAAGAGGTGGTGCGATATGCTCTCGACACCCTGACCGTTATGACTCGCTGCGGTCTCCGCAGGAGGGTCTTGCCTTGAGCGGTGAGGCTATTTGCCCATATGGGCGCTCCATACATGGCCATCGAACGCACCACCCCCGTATACAGGCGTCGACAGCAGAACAGGGGGCCTACCACAACCTCTTAAAACAAGATTACTTTAACCTTACATTGACTTTTCGTATCTTAACGCGCTTAAAGTAAGTTTATTGTAATGTTAAAACTATGATGTTTTATTGGCAGCTTTATGACTATTCATTCACTCAGTTCGTACCATGACGCGACTTTGACATTAAAGTAATATTGCTCTTACGTCAAATTTAGCAATCTTAAAATAGTTACACGGATGCAATGGAAACAATATTGTTTTCTGTTTTATTGTCATAATATTGATTTGTAATGATTAAAAGTTAAGTTGAACTTATTTAATTACACATATCTATTCAATTTTGTTTATTTTTTATTTATTAGCACATAGGAAATAATTTTTCGTTAAATAAAAATACGCGATGTTTATTTCGTAAAATTATGACAGCGCCATCTATATGCTCCTTGGCGAAACTAACTGTTGACACTAGACTATAGTTCCGAATTCACAACGTGACTATGAAGACTCAGCTTGTTTAATTTATTTTTCTTCATGAAAATGCGGTATAGCTATTGAAAACAACGTAATTTTAATAGATTTTACTATGACATTCTTTTTTTAGCAATCAAAATTCTCTGAATGTAAATAACTAGTACTTAAACATTATACTATGATAAGACGATTCGGAACATCAAAAAAGAAAGAGATGGCATTATACAGTTCACATAGCGTTATCTCTTTCCTATTTTTAGTAAGCAATAGACAATATTGGGAAATCATTCGTTCTTTTAATCACTTTTGCAATAATACATTGCTTGGTTGACTGGTTCGTCGTGGTACTAATGTGAGTAATATTACAATACTCTTACTTTAAGCTTACCTTGAAATAAGATTGTTTTTGGAAAGGTTATGGTAGGCCCCCAGATCAGGAACGTGTGCGTATTGGTATACCGTAATGGTGGCATGCCGGAATTGGGTCCCCGCCTACCACCGCACACAGATAACGGCCAAAATTACCGGACAGCTGATTTTGTTTCGCTTTAAAGGAAGTCTGTACTGCAAAGGTCGTTCTCATTGACGGGTTAAATCATCTCTCATAATATCGCTAATATAAATTTCACCCAGTATTTCGTTAATCGTTAAATTTGTTTTGTCAGCCTCTTATGGAGAATTGGCCGTAATTCACCTTGAACCAAAAGTTTTTAATACCACACAAATGCTGACTAAGAACTAAGAACAAAAAAGCAGCACTACTCTTTAGTTGTCATAGGATAAAGAATAGTTATGGAGATTCATGTTTATGTACAGTTAGCAGCACATCAAACTATATACTTTTGTTCATATATCGCCTCTAACTAAAGCAACGGAACAATATCCATAAATGTGTAGCTTGGTAAAATGCTGCTATCTACATATATCGATCTAACTGGTCTGTTGCCGTTACAGGGCTACCGCTGTTACCAACTGAGCTAAGAAATAATTTGATGTTTTTCACGTACAATAAAATACATATTTGGATAATTACTCGCTTCTACCATTCCAGTAAAGTATTCCATTATTTTTATAACTCTAATATCTAGAGAAATTTATGCTAAAGTTTGTATTTTTTCATTATACGTACATGTACAAAATACGTTGTCAAAAAAATTTACATTTACACAAGGATAATCCTAACATAATATGAGGATGAATTTTTATAATTCCTCGGGTGATTTTACACACGAATGACTGTAAAAAAATGTAATTAGCAAAATTTGTTCTTTGGTTTTTATAACAAAAATATTTGGCCAGTCAGTTTTGATTTTTACAGCGAGGTAGTCCAACTTTAAGTTAAGAATTTACAAAAAAAAACTTAGCCAAGGTTATTTTATTACAAAAATACATGCCAATCCGGGGTGCCTTTTTTATTGTTACTAATTTATTTATATATAATAACGATTTTATATACAGAAACTTTCCAATTCAACATAAAGAATTTTGAAAGTCCTCGAAATAAGACAGTGATCTTGCGAAGACATCCACCTCTACATAACCTTAAGTTTAGTAGCAGTAGCGTGTGCATAATTACTAAGCAGTAATGTGAGCATTACTGTGGTCCGGTATTGAAAAGTAAGGGTGCTGGTGAAATTACAAGCACATAGGACTTGTCAACTAATGTCTCATGGTGATTGGCAGTGGCAGTGTCCCACAGATCTTTACGATTTAAAGCTCTTAGTGGCATTGCAACTGTTATGGGTAGGTGTGCCACTTACCACTTACTTAAAAAAAAAAAAAAAAAAAAGGCGTGCCACTTACCACACGTTTGTTCCGTCACTTGGTAACATAAAAAAGCTATTAATTGTTCTTATAGCCCTTGTGAAAGAAAATTTTTTGAATTTTTACTATTTTATGCCATATATGTCTTTTGTTTTTGAATATTTTATATTATTGATTGTATTTTGATAGTTGTGTTTATTAAACAATAAAATATCAGCTAGGTTCATGTACTTCGTAGTGCTCTGTAGCTGTGCTTATTGAATTTTTAAGATATAAATTTTCATATATTTCTTACATTATAAATCTGACATGAAAAGTGTTAAGCTTGCAACATTGCGTTTAGGGCAAGACATCTGTGTCTGAACTAAATAGTTAATTATCTTAATTGCAAACATCAGGGCTCTTCCTAGAACTACAAGCACATTGGACAGATTTCAAAAATATCATTGCTTTCAAAAGTAGGTCTAGACACGTCTACTTTACATTTAAATTTACTTATAATCTTAGGTGTGATAGATCATGACGTATGTTTTATTATTCAATTGTATTACCTTTTTTTATTATATTGCATGCCAAATAATATGCCAAATATTTTGAGTTCCCATACGGTATGTGGACAGTTTTTTGACAACTGACGACAATTGTTGAGGTTAGCATTTTAAAAATAAAAAAACATACAAAAATTATAGTTTTGCTGAAATGGTACACTTTTTATTTCAGCGTGTATATATCTATGTTAACACTTTGACATTAAAAAAACAGATCCCCGTTATTCCACCACCACCGCAGTGCGGTCTCGGAGAATAAATCATAAACTTATACACATTCCTAGGGTGACCATGATTTCTTATTTACTACTTGCGAAACAAAAATATGTGTGTCGCGAAGAAGAGACCTTCAAAAAATCAAGTTGTAAGGTACTAGGCCCCCTCGGGCTAGGGGCCATTGCAATGTATCTTTGTTTTTATTTGTAATCAAACTAGCTAATGCCCACCATGTATAGTCAGCGTTAAAATTATACATTTTGACCATTCTAAAGCAAATCATCTTACGTCAATGTACTTACATACATATTTCTGTCTGAAACTAATTAACAATGCATGTATAGATAATTTAGTAGGTTTGTTGACTGATATAAAATTTACGCTAAAATAATACACAAGAATTTTTCACAGTAATAAAAAATATCCAAAATGGCTTTCATGGAGTCTCTACACAGTATTGTATGCAAATTTCTACATATTGTTCCGACAACTTTGCAACCTAGGATATAGAGTTCAATTTACATTACTTAATCGCAGTGCTAAGTTTGTACTAAGTTAAGATCTAGATATGTGTGCAAGCTGCAAGGATTAGTGCTAGGACAGTGACCTACGGTGCTAAATTGCTTGAAATGTACTCAACACGATACTTAATATAAGAGCTTTAGCTTTAAACTTGGCTTTAACTTAGCAGTTGTTTGTTAAGTTCTTTGTCTTTAGTTTTAAAACTTAAATGATAGAACTTACTCTAAGTAAATTGTTATATGGCGTTCTGAGGTCGTCTGACCTTGGTGATCCAACGGTTTTGGACACTGGACGCTGGACAAGGAGGTTCCAGGTTTGGTTTTCGGTTGTGCCGATTCGGGAATTCTTAAATTGGTTCTACTGTGGGTTATCTGGGTAGCGCCCCGGAATTAAATCCGTTTTTTTGGTACTTAAAATACAGGGAATTTTCTAGGTGTGTCTTGCACTATTATTACAAAAAAATCTTTGTTCATTAAATTATCTAGTTTGAGACCAAGTAATTGGTGTGGATGTGAGAATATTATAAAAAATAAAAAGTAAATAAAATTAATATTTGCCTATACATAAAAGTTTATATAAATCAGTGGACACTTATACCAGAACGTTAAATCGAAATCAAAAGACGATGCAGTCATTCTTTTTTCAAATTACATAAACGTTTTGTTATACAGGGTGTAATGGTTAAGTGTGCTCAGGTGATTATTCCTTAAATATAAGAGGTATCAAATTATGTTACCTAATGAGTAAAACGACATCAATAACTTTCTAAAAATTAAACGAGGTATATTAAAATTTTTACATTTGTTTATGTGTCGTATCGAGGATTTGTAGTTCAGTCGACCTTGCTTTCCATACCTGCGTCTACATCACGCTAACACCCCCCACATTCTATTCTCGTCATGTAACCTAACGTTCGTAAGTACCAAATCTAAGTCACAAAAAAACATATTTCAGTGAACTTTCAAATTAAAGCAAATAAGTAGTAAATTATAATAATACTAGTACATAATCATAATTAAAAAAAAAGGTTAATAAGCGCTCGAGAAAGATTACGTATCGGTCGGTGTAGCAGGTGGCGAGGTCACTTGCATGGTGCATACGACTTGAGACAATTTTGCAAAACTTTACAAGATACAATTAGCCAAATTATTGAACAGAATCTTTTTAATGTTTTTAGACGATTTAGAATTTTTTCTATTATTAATTTCTTAAATATGGCAAGAATGCAAATGAACACTCTATATACTAAATTTTATTCTAGAAAACCTGTTATTGGCTGTACTATTTTAAGTTTTACTTTGTAAGTATATTTATGATATATTAAAACGAAAGACGTCCATTTCTGAACATAGGTCTCTACCAAAGATTTCCAGACTAGCCGATCAGACGCGACGTGCAATATTACATAATTGTTGTCATAATTCAACCTTTTTTTAGAGTTCCTCTAAATTTAATACTCCATGAGTCTGGATTTCTTTAATAAAACTAGTAATCCTGCAGGTCAGCTTATGGTGCGATGTTGGCTTCATTTTTTGCCGTTCAGAGTTTAGCACAAGAGTTATAAGCTCGAGAGGCCTCAAAAACTATAACGATGCAAAGAACGCACTTTACAGTTCCCTTATAACAAGCGCCGCTACCCACGCTATGGCAATTTGTCTGTTTTTCTCTTGTTTTTGTGTTGTGTTGCGATATGATAAATGTTTTGTATCTTTCTTTCACTGAAAGCGTAGCACACCTCAGTACACCCCTTGCCACTCACACCGCTGTAGCTCGTCTAGTGAGTGGCGCGTCACCGTGAGTTGAAGGTGAAATTTATGAGACGTTGAAATGGCGAACTTCTCTCTCAGCGTTATAACTCCAATTTATTCATAAATTCGTTTCCCATGCTAGTTTTTTTTATCTTGTTTTCTTTAGTTACTTTTACCTACGGTACTGCTACCTGGCATGTTTGAAAATAAAAAATTAATTGTAAAAATTTGCAAAGGGGTCTCGGCGTACTGGATCCGCGTCTTCTCCCAAAGAACCATGCCTGTGACAACTTTGTGGCTGGTTTACACATATTGAGTGACGAAGTAGTACAAGTTTTAGGAGCAGTAGAGCTCCTTGTGAAAGAGTTCGTCCAGTGAAGTATTGCCACCTATCTCTGCCACCAAGCGGTAATGTAAGCATTACTGTGTCACGGTTTTGAAGGGTAATGGTGCTGGTGACATTACAGGCACATGGGACATGTCAACTTATGCCGTAGGGTGACGGGCGCAGTGGCAGTGTTCCTCAGATCTTTGTGATTTAAAACACCGAGTGCCACTGCAACTGTTATAGACAAGCGTGTCGCTTACCACCAGACTCACGACTTGTTCGTCCCGTCACTTGGTATTTAAAAAATATTTTATTAAGTTTTAACTAAATTTTAAGTAGTTTAACGTTTACACATGTTTAGTCAAGCTATAAGTATATTATATAATATATTATTATGTAATATAAATGTAATATGTAGTTCCCTATAGAAATAAAGTAAATAGTAATTAAGTTTTTTTATTTATTTATTTTATCTTAGGAAGACCAACAGCTTTAAAGTAAATTAGTCGTTAACAGTAAAAACTGAAGGCCAATTATAGGTCCTCACAAACAACAACACAATAAAATGAACCTTAACAGATAAATATAATAGACGGTGCACAATTAAATCTATGACATACAAAGAAAAGGGAAAAAAAAACGAAGAAATTACTTATAATATCAAGTGACGGGAGGAACAATTTGTGCGCCTGATGGTAAGTTACACGCCAGTCCATAACAGTTGCAAGGCCACTCAGCTCTTTGAATCGCAAAGATCTGAGGCGCACTGCCACTGCGCCCGTCACCCTGAGACATAACTTGACAAGTCCCATGTGCTTGTAATTTCACCAGCACCCTTACCCTTACAAACCCGAAACATGGTATTGCTCACATTACTGCTTGGCGGCAGAAATAGGTAAGGTGGCAGTACTTCCCTGGACGAACTCTTTCGCAAGGAGCTGTTCTGCTACTGAAAGTGTTATTAGTCAAGAGTTAGCATGTTTAATCATTTTAGAGATTTGCGTAAGCGCTTCGAATTCTTGGAGCATAATTTGTGTACAAACGAGGTAGTAGAATGAAGTGACAATATTTAACAAGAAATTAGGGATGGTGCTTATGATAGAAGGTTTTACCTACAGAACAAAGCCGTCTATGGACATGATTTCATTGGGATCTTTGGTGCCAGGTACCACGGTTTTCTTTCCCAGATAATTAGCCGCGATGTCTAGCTAGATAATATTTTAACAAGTTTCTTAGGAGCCCTTTGTACGGTCTGTTTTTTTGACACAATATTTATGAAGTTCGAATTATCTTCTGTGAAACGAAAGTTCAAACATCAAATATATTTGCATTTCAGAAGTTTTTAGACTAGTATCACAATCCATAATTTAGCACGGGTTGTTTCCTTTGAAATGTAAATGAAAATTAGAAGACAAAGATATGATGAATAAGGTTCAAATTTCTACAACTTGTGTACATTCGAAAATGAAAATTACTAGCTTATAGCACAAATGACTAAAAGCTATTAAAATAAAAAAAATATGATTAAATTTTTAGAATAAAAGCTTTTACAATAAAACAATTTAGTATTAAAAGCAGTCAAAAGCTCTTAGATTAAAAGCATTTAGAATAATATAATTTAAATTAAATAAGAGCATCTGGAATTTCAAGCATTTTCAATAAATGTATTTCATAATGTACGTACATCACGTACCTACTCAGTATCGTGTATCGAAATGTAGGTAAAGCTAGCCACATGCATTAAATTGTCATAGTGCATGTTCTGAGCAAAATAATTTACTATGGCTTTCATCCGTATTTGCTGTTTGTCATCACTATTATAATAATAGGTGACTCAAAATGGAGACGCATATCACTTGTTACTGGAATGTGTCCGGTACGAGCAACAGAGTGCGGCGTTGGCGACAGACCTTTTTTTTTATACACATGAAAATGCATTACGCATCCCCTGCCGCGGGCGATGACATGCCGGGGTAATGTGGGACTCTCCTTCGTGGATCCATCCGGCGAGAAAAGCTCGCCCAATAGATATGCACTATGCAATATGCACCTTCTCTCACCGGTGCCGGTTCGTGGGATCCCGCTAACATTCACCACTCGCCCCGGTGACGTTGATGAGAGACCTACATATCAACCGAACATCCGCAGGTGCTACAAATTCTATACTAAGCAATCCTTTACGAAACAGGCAAAAAGCCTGTTACTTTTTGCTGAATCGGCTCTCCAGCAGCGCCACCTAGACATGTAAGCTATAGTTTAGGATACGATGGAACTAATAATATAATATTAGACAACATCACATACGTTGTTCTGGTCTCAAAGTAAGTTACTAAAGCACTTGTGTTATGGAAGACGGAAACAACGACTGTACCACGAACACCCAGCCCCGAGATAAAATAGAAAAGTTCGTTTTATCCACTGACCCAGCCGGGGATCGAATCCGGGACTTCTGAGATAGCGACACCATGAAAACCGGTGTGCAAGCCACTCGACCACGGAGGCCATGAACTGGCATATACATTGTACAAAAGTTCCTAAATAAATAAAGATTTAAAAAAAATGTACGTAGGTGCATTCTCCCTCCACTCCCAGTCTTATGTGCGAAATGTAACAAAGTCACAGAATGTATGTGCCTAACAACCACATCAATTGTCTGGTCTCAAACTAGGGAATTCCCTATACTGTGAGTTTCAAAGCATTCACTCTGACTCACTTCTCAGAACCCACAGACCAGAACCAATATAGAAAAGTTCATTTGGTCCTACCGCATCCAGCGCCCTCAATGTAAATCGTTAAGCCACCGAGGTCGTTATAGCAAACAACATCTGCTGCATCGTAAGTGGTAAACGTTTGTTCAGTATTATCTTTAGGATAATATTCAATAATGATCAGGTACTTGATTTTTTTTTAATGTAAAGTAAGGGGCAATGTAAAGCAGAACTGTAAAGGAAAGGAATCTGCTGTATTTTGGCCACGTAATGTGGGGCAATAGGTACCGGATTTTTCAAGTAATAATGAAAATCCAAAAAAACCGTAGTCGTGGCTGAAGAAAAACCTCGTGGTTGAAAAATCTGAGAGACTGGTTCCACATTAGCATACGGTATAACTATGACGTTCGCCAACATTCGTAGAGAAGCGGCACACTAATAAGAAGAGGCAATTGAGCAGACAAGCTCCTTGATGGGAGGTGGTCATCATCGCCCATGGACATTTGCAACATCAGACTACCCTGACAATTGGGCAGTTGTCAGCTCGTTGAGAGCCCTGTTGACACGCTTTTTAAAGAACCTCATATCAGTGCAACGGAAATACTGCAGGAGGGAGACTATTCCACATTTTGCAGGTTCGGGGAAGGAACGAACGTGATAGTCGCGTGGTCTTACGATGCCAGGCATCAACGATGTCAGCTCTACTCTTTCGGCGGGAGCTGCAATGGTGGAATCGTGACGGTGGCACCTGATCTTAATGTTCCTCTGTACACTCCTCATTATAAAGACAACACACAAAGAACACACGCAGTGAAGTAGAATACACATTGAGAGCCAACGTCTCTCTGTAGAACAAGGGAGTCAATTAGTACGTAATGATTAATTTAGAATAAGAGGAGATAAATAACAAAATGTTAAATTTATTATCAATACAAAGGTCGAACACTAAGAAAAGTTCCTTCGATTCGGTTGAAGTCGAACCAACGCCTTCCAGTAATCTGTACTAGACGCTCTGCCAACTAATCCACGGAATGAACCAGCGGATTTTACGAATCTTTCATTTGCTTGTTGCAGATCTTTGTTTTTAATTTTTAACGACTTTTTTAAAAAGAAAAACTTTCACAAATTTCTCACAGATGGCGTTGTCGTACCGTAGTGACGCCATCTGTGAAAAAGTTCTGAAAGTGTGAAATTTATGAACGTGTTCATAAAGATACATCATGAAAATGGTGTATCTTGCTCTAGTACAAAGTTTACTAACCTATTGCATTACTACTTGGGGTGGGACTGCTAAAGGTAATTTTATTCTTATAGAAAGAGCACAAAGAGCTTTACTAAAGGTTGCCTGCTTCAAACCCTACCCAACGAGAGGTCTTTACTCTTTCTGTCAAGTTCTAACTGTTAGACAGTTATTCGTTCTCTGGACTGTTTTGAAGCAACATTCCCTCACTCCATACGACAGCGGCTCTAATAGACGACATTGCATAGTGGCTACTTCTGACCGTCTCAGGACTGCCTTCACTCACAGATTTTTCTGTTTCCTGGGATGTTTTCTGTACAATGCACTCCACCGTGAACTAAACATCTTTCAACTAAATAAGTTCGAATGTAAAAAGAAGTTGGCAAACTGGCTGCAAGGATTGAATTACGATGAAACTGAAGCTTTACTTCGTCCGATTGCATGACTCAAGGACCTGGAGCTTTGGGTAGAGTAGGATCTCTATATATAAATCTCCGTAACTACGCACACGCGCGCACACACACATACACACACACACACATACACAAACACACACATAATACAACACGCACTCATAGTCAAATATCTTTTACGTGTAAAAAAGTTTTTAAATTTAATTTTAATTTAAGTTTGATCTTTTAGGTGTATATTGTTCAATAATGTCAAATGTATTTTTTTCACTATTTAAATGTTTTTCCTTTATAAACAATTAATCTTAGTAATACCTTAAGATTGTCTTGTGTCATTTCCAAGGGTGAGAGCCTGGTGACTTGTAGTACAGGCGTTAAGCCTTTAACAAGCATCAGCTCCCAAAAATAAGTTATTGTATGTATCTTAAATTACTAAGAACTATATGTACGTATTTTTGTGGAGGAATAAACGTTATTATTATTATTATTATGTTTATTTTAAACTCTCGCCTCTCCCAAGGCCTAAAAGACTAATTTTGAATTTTTAAATGGGAGAGGCGGTATTTCCCGGCTATGGCACAGTCGGCCGGGGTCAGGGACTCAGGTCCAAGAATCGGCGAACAATACGTGCCGTATCGAGCAGGACCGCCTTCTGCATTTGTGCTGGAAGCGACACGCCACAGAAATCCAACCGCCTCAAGCTGTTAGAAAGGCTGACTGGAATTAACCCATTTGCGGACAAAAAAATTGGGATTATTTCAGTGGAGGCCACTTCCCACATGTCGGTGATGTCGTGCGCCAGGTCGAGATACTTCCGGCGTTTCTCGGTGTCAGCTTTCACGAGACCCTTGTCATGCGGGATGGTCACGTCCACAAGAAATACCCTCGACTTCGAGTATTGGCTCCGGTGAATACTTGTAATATGGCAACCTCTGTTGCACTAGTCCGTACTTGAGAGCGAGCTCTTGGTGTATTATTATTATTATTATTATTATTTTCGTATTTATTTTATTTTATTTTATTATTATTATTATTATTATTATTATTATTATACTACCTCAGCTCAAATTAATTTTTTTTTCCGTACTAATTCGGCTCATTTTGCTTGGGCTAAGTAAAAATTTTTAGGGTGCTTGTTTTCACACCGTATGGTAATCAGCGTGTATCCTCAATTGTACTATATATTTTTTCTAAAGTTATTAAATCAACACTTTCGCTGTCATGCGGAACCAACCAAAACCTTGTTCGCATCCAGGCTACTTCAATACCTTTCAGGCAGTAACTTCTCCAGTATTCTTGAATATGCAAGAACTTTCGGGACTCGTTACGCTTACTGTACTGCCCACAGACATGTACTGCCAAAGTTGAGGCAGTCGGGGAGTTGATGTACGTAGTGAGTTGAATATTAGAACAATTTTGGAGACTAAATTTGCTTGATTATGTTACTTCCTAACATCCTTCATCGTTCTTCGAGTAGAGTATAACAAATATACATCTTAATTTTTTGTTCCAAAATTGCTTTCAAATACAATCGGTTAGTCGGGGAAAGTTGGATTAAAAATTTAGATGCCCAAAACAGAGTTGCCGCCTCTCCGTGCCCACCCTACGTTTAAATCTTAGTTACAATATCGGATACTACACCGTGTTGCCGAGTATATTTACTATCTGTAGATACATAAATAAGGAACAATTTTCTCTATAAAGTCTATTTAAACGATAATTTTTAACGTTTCATGTAAAATACAATCAGCTGATAAGACTCCATTTATCTTTGTTTAAGTTAAAAATAAAATGTCGTAGGTACCCAACATAAATATCGCTAGTGAAAAAAGAAAGTCCATTTCGAAATAAAAGCATTCAGTGTTCATTCGAAAAAATGTGCTAAATTAAATTTTGAGCCCCGTGCAGGTAGCATTGTGAAAATCGGCCGAAAATTATCCACGGAAACTTCGCATTGAAGGAGAGAGAATTTCAGCTGCAGACTTTAATAATATCAGGTTCTTTAGGATCAGGTTTTGTTTTTCGTGGAATGATACGATTTTTCGTCTAATAATTTTCAAAAACTGAAACATTTGCCTTCACGATGTTTTATGAGCAACCGTATTGACTATGCATAAAGTGTTAGTTACTTATTTAGGTATTTCTTTATAACCTTATATGCGTTATACACCTGCTTTGTACTTTCGGTCAAGCGTACATTGCGATACTTTTGGAGAGCAGTACATCGTAATCATGTATTAATATGGTAATGACATTGGCAATAATCATACATCATCATCATATACAGCCTGACTTCACCCACTGCTGGGTATAGGCCTCCAAGTATCAATAATCATTACTTGCAGTAGATATAGTTGGTGTACACCTCGCACATTAACTTGGTGCAGCAAGCCAACAGCTAGTTACAGTAAAGACTGAAAACAGGCAACGCAGAGTCTTTACCTTTTTGTCCACACTCAATTGTATTTTCTATTGGTTTTTAAGTTTTTTAAAATATTATACCCAAGTGACGGGACGAACAAGTTGTGCGCCTGGTGGTAACACTCCTGTCCATAACAGTTGTAGTGTCATTCAAAGCTTTAAATCACAAAGATAAGAGGGGCTCTGCCACCACGCTCATCGCCATGAGATACAAGTTGACAAGTCCCAAGTGCTTGTCATTTTACCAGCACCCTTAATATATCCTATATATATAATAATATAAAATATAAATATAATATATATATATAATAATCCTTCAAAACCGGAATGCAATAACGTTTAAATTACTGCTTGGCGGCAGAAATAGGTAAGGTGGCAGTACTTCCCTGGACGAACTCTTTCACAAGGAGCTCTGTTGATATTAAAAAGTATTGTGATTAATATGTTTTGTGAACAAAAAATGTATTTTAATGTAATTTAAATTTTATTTAATAATGAATTTCTGTCTCGGGTATAGCGCTGTCTATGACAGATCACCACCTGACTCGAGCGTTTGTCTATGACAGATCACCACTACAGACAACGTTTGCGTAAGACTACCTTAGAGGATGGAAAAAAATAAAGACTACAGACAAGACATCTCGAGATAGGTGTTCACCTGCGTATAAATCTTTACTCGAGGAATAATAATAAGGGTGACTGGATACCGAAAGCGCGTAAGTATAGGATTTTACTCAACTTGTTTAGGTGTTCTTGCGTTTTAAAACACATTTATTAATTAATCTGCTGAGTACTGTTATCAGCAAACAAAAGTACTTCGCAGTATGCAACATCGTACGCAACATTGTTTTAGAAACAAACAAACAGCAATTCAATTACGGAAACAAACCCAAAAAGGGCCAATTTCTCGAATCCAGCTAGTGATTATAATCGAGTTTAACTTTTGAATTCGCTTTCCCCAGAAAATGAGATAAGTTTGTCTAATGGGCACTTTGCCAGGCCTTTTTGCAATCTGCTATATTTTTTTACAATAAAAGGGGTCGGTGTTGCCAGCGAAATGGCAAAGAATTGCCGTTAATTCTGACGATTAGTGCTAATTTATATCTAAAGGGAAATAATAGAGGCATTACCCTAATTTCTGCAGCTTAAATCGTTGTTTGAAATCCTAAGAGGATTTAAATAAAAATATTTGTTTTTAGCTCGGAATGAGAAGTAATGGACCTTTGATACTATACAATCGTTTGTTCGAGCGTATAATAAAATAAGTAAGGCAACTTTT
The DNA here is from genome assembly GCF_003589595.1 of Hyposmocoma kahamanoa. NCBI lineage: Eukaryota > Metazoa > Arthropoda > Insecta > Lepidoptera > Cosmopterigidae > Hyposmocoma > Hyposmocoma kahamanoa. Next base: position 10,004,799 of record NW_020653731.1, read on the forward strand.
ACGTGTTTGATATGGGTAAATGCCAACACTTCGCCCAGAGCGTAGGGTTGTCACATTTTAATTATACCTAGTGGTTATAAACATAACATGAAACAATAAGGTTTTCATCACTACATTCTCGTGCTATATTCATTTTCGTGCATCACTGATTCCATACAACGCTATATTTCTGTCTGAGTGTGTTCGAAACACCATTAAAAAAAATTTAATGTTTATAGTATTTGTAGCCGTGGGGCGACGGCTTAAGAATACATTGTCGCCTCCCCATACATGCCCGTGGGGGTCGTAAGAGGCGACCGAGGGCGTCACAAGTGTCCATCTGCTTAGCATTGTGGTAGGCTCTGTGCCGACTGGATAGCGACCACAGTACACACGGCGGAAAACCCTCCACAGTGAAACGCTTTTGCGAATCGCGTTCAGGGATCAGTTGGTGTACATCCAGTGCATTTGGCCAGACCGGCAAAATGATAGTGACGGAGTGAAGATATTTGTGTTTTCCATCCGTTACTCTCATCTCTGGACTGTATTCGCACTTTCCATCAGGCGCGGTGCAGTCATTTTGTCGAGTCGCAATAAAAAAAAAAAAAAAAAAAAAAAAATAGTTTAGAGATATTGAAATAACCTTCATCAGGTAGCACTTACATATTGACATTTTACACCAGTAAAAACGTGTGCATGTAAACACTTTATCATACAAAAAAAAAACAAATTACCAATTTAAACAAATGTTAGTGTTTATCCCATAAAGAGATTTCTCCCAACTAACCTTTATGCATCTAATCAGTAAAAAAAAAAATAAAAAAATTGTTTATTCAGTAACATAATGTACAGAGAAAACTAAAGACTACTTATGCGATTTAATGTAAAAATAACACATGTACCTGAACTAGGAAATTCCTGTATTTCAGGTAAAAAGTACTACTAATTATAAATGTGGATACTATTAATATTATAAATACTTTTTAGGAGAATCTTATGAAATAAAATTAAACAATTAAATAATAAATTCCCAATAAAAAAATAAAAAATAATAAATAAAAATGTACACTTAAACAAGACAACATTTAATTTACGATAATAAATAAATTCTCTGTATCCTCATAGGACATATTTTGAAGAGCTTCTTGGAGAATTTTCTTTACCTTAAAGCAACAGAAATTATAAATGGAATATTTAGCGTTTAATTTATTGTACAAAAATGGTCCAAGAAACACAAAAAATCTTGAAATAAAAGTATGTTTTGATGATATAATTTTGGGGCAGACAATATCTTTTCGTCTTTTATTAGTGTTTTCAGTAATATATGGGAGCAATACGTGCTGTTTGAGGACTGTGGACTTAATGAATAATTGCCTTACAGTTAATACTTTACATGACTTATACAGAAGGTCAGTGGGGTAACGGAAAGGGCGGTAGGTAGAAACCTTTAGGACAGCTCGCTGGGCTCTTTCAATGATTAGTAAAGTAGTTTTAGCTATACCACCCCATGATGTAATGCAGTAAGTAATTAATGATTGGCATAATGCATAATAAACTTGCCTGATTATTTTAAAATCAGCAGAAACGCGCAGTTTTTTAAACACAAACATTAACTTACGGAGTCGGGCGCTTAGTGCTTCGATATGGTGTTTAAAGGATAGGATGTCATCTAATATAACACCTAAATACTTTATCTTGTTAGTAATAGCAATGTCTGGACATTTACACAGGTTGTTAGTAGGGTCAAAACAATGGTGAGCATATAGTTTAGGGTTAGATATAAATGACTTTGATTTCCGCATATGGAATTGCATAAAACAAGTTTTATCCGTATTTAGTGTTAGCAAATGATGTTGGAGCCAGTTATTTACTATATTGAATCCACGCTGTGCATAGTCGTATACCTCCTTGTCAGAGTTTGCAGAAAAGAGTAGAACAGTATCATCAGCATAGGATATGATCTTTCCACCTTGTAAATCTAGGTTACAAAGGTCATTAATGTAAATCAGAAAAAGTGTTGGTCCTAAAATACTTCCTTGAGGAATTCCAAATGAAGTGCACTTCAGATCAGAACTGTGAATGTCACCTATTTTAACACATTGGGATCGGTCCTCCAGGTAGTTTTCGAGTAATTTAAGCTGTATGCCCCTTATACCAAGCGATTCAAGCTTCTGTAACAGCACAGGGATGTAAACTGTATCAAAAGCCTTCGCTAGGTCTAGAAAAATACCCACAGTTTTGTTACCCTTGTCTAGTTCCCTTGCTACAAAATTCGTAAGGTGATGCACGGCGTCAGATGTCGATAATTTAGATCTAAAACCGAACTGTGTTTTAGATAATATGGAATGTCTCTCCAAATACAAGACAAGTCTATTGTTAATAAGTTTTTCTAATATTTTAGATATTGCTGGCAGTAACGAAATAGGTCTATAATTAGTTATTTGTTCTTGGTTACCAGATTTATGTACCGGGACCACAACAGCTTTTTTTAAACACGTGGGGAATATTCCTTTTGTTAAACATTTTTGCAAAATGACCGTAAGCGGTGAAAGTAGAATGTGCCTGAATTGTTTTAGTATTTTGTTAGAAATGTTATCACAACCAGTAGCACTATCGTTTTTTAAGCTTACAATTATTCTTTCAACCTCACTTTCATCCGTATCTAATAATACAAATGATCCCAGAGACTTACTACAGATTGATTGAGAGCAACGTGGTTGAGTAAGCGGAAAACTCTGGATTTTTTGTGCCAGATTTTTACCTGCATTAACGAAAAATTCATTTGCTTTGTTAACAGCAATACGATCAGATGAGTGGCTTTTTAATAATCCTGTAGATGATTTATGCTGTTTCGATATGTAGGTTACATTTTTTATATATTTCCAAACCTTTTTACTGTCTGTACCAGCTTTTTCCAATTCTTTTTTATCATAACAGCTTTTAACTTTTTTAAGTAGATCGTTACAAAAGTTCCTATATCTTTTGTATGATATTTGTAGAATTAAATTAGCTGGATTACTTTTTGCCTTCATATGTAGTTTATCCCTATGACGCATACAGCGAATAAGTCCTGGTGTAATCCAAGGTTTGATATTGTAATTTTTACTATTTAATCGCATGACCTTGCTATTACTTAATATTGATTGCTGTACATTATTTACTAAGTAAGACATACAATAATCCGCGTCATCAGAATTATAAACTGGGTTAAAGTCAATGTTGCATAAATCTTCTTCAAGTTTATTTATATTAATTTTAGAAATTATTTGCGTGCGAGTTGAATTAAGCAATTTACAATTTAAGGTTAGTAGGGCAGCTTTATGATCGGTTATTGTAGAGTTAGTAACTAATGTTATTGATTTAAAAATAGATTTAAGCATAATATGGTCTAAGCAAGAGCCGCTTTGATGTGTAGGGAGAGTGTGGGCGGGTAGTAATCCATGAAAAGAGCATAGGTTTAGGTATTCTTGCGCACAGGAATCGATGCTATGTGGGAGAATGTTTATGTTTATGTCTCCTATTAATACTACATTTTTAAAAGTTGATAAAAGTTGTAACGTATCGTTAAGTGAGTCAGTAAACATTTTGGTATTTCTAAAAGAGGGGGGTCTGTACAATGCTAATATTGCAATGTCTGTTCCAATTTTGATTAGGAGCCGATTGCAGTCCAACATACTTGGTTCTTCAACCGAGATATTTAAATTATTCCTAGTATAAACCACTATACCGTCGTTCTGGTTGTAATTTTCTTTAGAGCTGTATAAGCTATAGCCTGGCATGGGAGGTAGATTTCTACATTTATCTAACCAGCACTCTGTCAGAATTATGACATCACAGCCAATGTTCATTCTATGCTGAAAAGTACTAAAAGCGTCAAAATTTTTGTAAATGCTGCGTATGTTTTGTGTTAGTATAGAGAGAGGATTGTTAAAGGGTAATAAATATTGTCTGCACATTTCAACTTCACAAGACTTTGACTCTGATACAGAGAAATTATCTAGATCGCGAACTAGACTATCACTCATAGTGTTTAATTAAATTAAGATCTATTAAGTAAAATTAGTGAGTGACGCTCTTAGGCGCCTTCATAGTCTATTGAATTAATGTACCTTTTTTCGGCCATTTTTCTCGCGGGACAATTAAAATCTCCTGTTTGGTGGTCGCAGGTCTTCTTGAAATGCAAGCATGTAGCACATTTAGGAGGTTCGGTCTTCTTAGTGCAGTCCTTTATTGTGTGACCGGTTTCACCACAGTGGCCGCAGATGGTGGCCTCCTCCCGGCAGGTCTTGGCAGCATGACCATATTGCTGACATTTAAAGCACCTAGTAACTAGAGTAAAATCTCTTACAGGACACGACGACCAGTTGATAAAGACTCTATCGTTGGTTATTAGGGCCTTACGTATATGTGGAGCGACTTCAAATATGTAATTGCAGGACTCGGTGTTTTTCTTTCCAGACTTATGGCTTAATTTAATATTATTTAAAAATGACTCAAGAGGCATACCCTGCAGCTTGTCGGCTAAATTTTGTTGAAATATACAGTTCACTACTTCGGTTTCCTGCAAAGATGTAGGCACACCAATAATCACAATTCTGGGTTTGCGCTTATGTGGCTCGTCAACAGTAAGGCCGGAGGTTTTTAATTGGGCCACCTGTTTCAGCTTTTCTAGGTCGTCTTTGGTGTCAGTGCTTATAATAACACCGCCGTTCTTAGTTTTGCGTAACCCTCTTACGTGCAGTTTCATTTCTTCAGGTCGGATAATTTTTTGAACCAGATTTTTTGTTTCATCACTCGATTTCAATTTGTCAGTAGGATAAATTGCTACAAAGCTTATCTTACTAGGCTGAACAAAATTATTGGAGCTTTTTTTACCATTTCTGCAAAAGAAACTGTACTTGAGAGAGGGTTTGTTGATTCTTCAATACGCTGCTTTAGGTCTTGAAGTCGCTGCGACAGGTCTTGATTTTCTTTAAGGGCTTTAAGGGATGAGTATGCTTGAACGGCTTTTTGTTTTAGGGACTGGTACTGTACTGCCAATTGAGACGTCCCATTTGCCACTTTTCGGCACAAAGTGCTAATTCTTAGCTTTTGGTCTGAATTTAGCTTGCCTTCGGTAGAAATAGCACATACCTCGTTCAAGCATTGTTCAATTGCACTCATCCAGTTCTGGATCTCAGGCGTGGATACCACATCTGGAGGATCCTCGTTCTGAAGGGACTCTGCGGGCGCGGGGGGTTGAGACAAGGGCGTTGGCGGCGGGCTGCGGCGCGTTAGTGCACTCCGATTAAAGGGACTGCCTTCCATTTTTTATTTTAATGTTTACAAGAAGCATTGAACATTATTACTTCCAATAAATTACTCAAACGTGAACACGTACTGTACTGACACAGATAATTTGCTTCCGCATAAAGCGGAGCTAGGTCACAATTATGCAAGTATTTAAAATATTATTTTATTTAAACACGACCGATTACATCGCGCGACAAAAATGCAATGTTTAAAAATAGTTGTGAAAAAATAGATCATAGACATCAAATGGCCTCAATTTCTTTTGTAAAAAAATAACTTCTGAAATACAGCCAGTGTCCTTCCCGCTCGACCTAAGCAAAACGAACCTTGGAAAAATTTGAATTCGAACTAAGGTACTAAGGATAAAAAAGTTATCCAGTAATTTTGTTCCTAGAACCTTTAAACCAATCGTTTGAAAAGTTGTTATTTTGAATAAAGGGTATAATTTATTATTTATCTTTGTTACGTTATAAAATTATATAATATTTTTAAAAAGTGTAATTTGGTTATTAAGCAAACAGTTTCATTTCTTCTTAAAAATTAAAATGATGGCGGTAAATTTTAAAACTAGCAACCACCAACACACAGATAACAAATTAATAGAATAATATAGTATGATGGCCTGTAATATGTAGTTTGCTAATGGCGTCATATGCGCGTAATATTTTTGGTGAACACAGAAAATTGGGAGAGATATTTCTCGACGAAGATGGCACTACGGCAAAGTCGTTAAAAACCAAAAAACAAAGATCTGCAACAAACACATGGAAAAATTCATGAAGTACGAGGCATAGCGTCTGGCACGATTTACTGGGAGACGTTGGTTCGAATCCATCCGGTTGGGTTGTCTGAATTGATTTTTTTCGAAGTGTTCGGTCTTTGTTTAACAACTATAACAAACTAGTGGAGTAATTTCACAATAAATAACTGAATATTTTTAATTTTTTTAAATTTTTCTATAACATCAAGTGACGGGACGAACAAGTCGTGCGCCTGGTGGTAAGCTACACGCCTGTCCATAACAGTTGCAGTGCCACTCAGAGCTTTAAATTGCAAAGATTTGAGAGGCACTACTACTGCACCCGTCACCCTGAGACATAAGTTGATAAGTCCCATATGTCTGTAATTTCACCAGCACCCTTCAGATGGCGACATTACTGCTTGGCGACTAGAGATGGGACGAGAGAATTTTCTCCGCGAGAGAATATTCTCGAACCGAGAATATGGAATGAATTATTCTTTTTAACTGAGAATATTCTGAGAAGATTGAGCATTTATAATTAGAGATTTTATGATTGAAAATAATACCTACCTACATAATTTTTTTTTTTGAGTTTATATCCGAAGTGTAAATAATAGTATTTATTAATATGTTGTGGAAAGATCTCAACGTAATAGTTTCCAGGGCTTGTTTTTGGTTTCATAATTGCACTTAACTGCTAAAACGCGCGCCACATTGCCAAGCAATATGCTTGCGTGCCTGAAATCCACAGCGTACTTTATAACTTCAGATTAAAGTTCTGTTATAAAGGTTGTGAAGCAGAAGCGGAAACAGGTGTGAAAAAGCGTACGGAAATTCTGTAGTTGCGCAAGCAGAAGCAGAGGTCTTTTGCATCACTACTTTATTTTAGACTGATTAAAGTGTGTATTCCAAAGAAATTGTGATTATAATGTTCTTTTTAATTATTTAATTTCTTAGCTAACTAAGTTATAAAGGCAGTTATTGAGATGGTTAAACATATTTCACATAAAAATGTACATTTGAATAAACGTTGCCAAAACTAATCACTTTGGTACTTTGCCTTATGTGGAAATCCTAATTTAATAGAAAAGTTTGAAATTAATAAGAATTTACGGCGAAAATATCTAAGAATATTCTCGACAATACTCGCGAATATTCGCGAGAATTTACCGAGATTTTACGTTGCAGAGCAAGTTACATTTTACATTCACTTCATTAAACTTTCGAACGTACTCAAATCTATTAGTCTCATTTAAAACCAAGTTAAGTAAGTCACTCATTTTTTAAATTCTCGTAAATTCTCTTAAAAAAGAATGTTCTCGAGAACTTAACAGCAAAGTTTCCGCTGTCAGAATATTCTCGAGAATATCCCATCACTATTTGCGACAGAAATAGATAAGGTGGCAGTATTACCCTGGATGAACTCTTTCACAAGGAATTCTACTGCTACTACTGAATGTCATGAAGGTGGAACATCCTGACATCCTGACCTTAATTGAAATGATATTATTAAAAAAAAGACCAGACGATTCAATCAATCGATCCGCTTGAAAATAGCATTGAAATAAATCAACACAAAAAAATCATTAGATTAGAGTAAGATTGTCACTTCAAACGATCTTCATAAGAAAAACTGGCCTCAAAACTTCGTGGAATTACATCTATTTGCCAAGTTTTATTGAAGTCGGTTGCCGGAAAGTCCGCGAAACCGGATTTATCCCCTAGGTTGCCACCCTTAGATGTTGAATATTTTCTTCAAATTTAAATGGGAGTACTACTGAGGCATCCTCTTTCCAACAAAAAAAGAATCATCAAAATCACAAATACCGCAAACGAGTTTACGCGTAACATTCACACAAAAAAAGTAGAATTGAGAACAGTTACAGACAGGCGTGTCGCTTACCACCAGGAGGACTTGTTCGTCCCATCACTGAGTAAAAGAAAAAAGGTAACAGACGGTACTGTAGTCTAGGTTCTACTCTATGAGTAGAATTACTGGCTGAGTGAATATAGTTTTATATTTAGAATGTGTTTTAAAATAGGAGTTTAGAAAGAATAGAACGTCTTGAGAGTTCGAGATGTAACCTCATTAAGAAAATATGTAAAAAAGTACAATAAACCAAGTTTTGAAGATTATCCCAGTTTATATTTATAAAAGTACCTCTCGCTACACAACACGAGCTACGTCCCAGTCTACAGTACGTTAAAGCTTTACTTAGATTGCATAATCTTTCCTAAACAAAGGCTTTAACCACGTGTTTACTATAGTGGATATGTAAAGCTGGCCAAGCGATAACGTCCGAACCCCCACCCATCGTTGGAGGTTGTGTTAGTGGGTAGACTATACATAGTAGATCCTACATAGAATTGAAACCTCTTCCTTTTTTGAAGTCGGTTAAAAAATCGAATCCTAATGTGCATCCGTAATAGTGGGAATCCACAGGATTGCAAGATGAGTGTTGTCCGGAGTTGCCTTTTTTTCGTCTTTAATAGATTTTTTACATCGAAATTTGTAATAAGTATAGAATTATTCCGTATTCTGTAATCGTAATTTCCGCCCACGATTGTGGGTAAAAACGCGGTTTAAACCCGGGCGCCTTGATTGAGTTTAACCCACTTCCCATCTCTGGTCAGAACGTTTAAATAAATTTCGTATACCACCAAATTAACATGCAGCAACTTAAAGCTGTTGTAGTAAACAGTAACAGTGTTACGCTGTAATCTGGTTTAAATGTGAAGCAATTTAGTTTTAACGTGTTCTAACCACTGCAGGGTCTAAATTGTAATTGCTTTGCGCTTTGCACGACATGTACGCGACTGACGAGGTAGATAATTCGCAAAATATCTGTACTTAGACAAATTCGAAACTAGCCCCATCAGTCTGTTCGCTCGCCTTGTTAATTGCCTCTG
>NW_020653731.1:10048721-10058701 GCF_003589595.1 Hyposmocoma kahamanoa
AATATAAAGTTATGTATAGAAGTAGATATCGAAACAGCGTGAGATTTTAGCAAAAATAATGCCCGAAAATGTTTATCAACAAATCGTACCTTACTTGCACATCACACACGCTTCGGGGGATAGAGGTAGCATTAATATTGTTATATACCCTCTTTATCAACCGACTCTCAAATTCTATATTATTTCACAAAGTTCCAAAATGTTTGCGAGGGTCTTATATTGAATTCTGAACGGAACGAAGGATTATAAAATAAAATCTTGAGTGGGATTCAATCTGTGTTGCCTGAAGGGGACATAACTTTGTTACGCAGTATATATCATTATACTACGCTGAAAAAAAAAAACATTAGCTCCCTGTTCAGAAGGAATAAAACGCCTGTGAGTTCGTGGAATAAAAATAGCCTTTCCTTTCTTAGCGTTAGGTTCAATTAGCATTTCATCCAATTCTCACACATTCACATTAGGTCATACGTGATAAGTCCTATATTTTTTTATGATTCATAGTGATGGGACGAACAAACCATGCGCCTGGTATTATGCGAAACGCTTTCCTTTAACAGTTGTAGTGCTAGCCAGAGCTTTAAATCGCAAAGATCTGAGAGGTACTGCCATTGCACTCATCACCCTGAAACTTAAGTTGACGACTTGTAATTTCACTGGCACCCTTGTCCTTCAAAATCGGAACCCAAACTTTGACAAAATTCAACACCAAAACAAAACACTATCACTATTGATAAAGTTTTGTTTGGAACATGTAGTTGCTAAGTCGTTGCTACAGCACCGGCACGCTATGATGGCCGTTTTGATAGATTACAATAGTGAGGTCAAATCTTATTCATTATCGAAAAAATATAATTAAATGCGAGTTGCATCTATAAGTTTTTAGATTTATAACTAGTATTGCAAGGGGTAGGTGATTAAAAAGGTTTAATAAAACGAAAATAAACATGTTTACTTAATATATCGTTAATTCGAAACTGTTTTGTTTTACATTGAACTTTGACGCGAGTTTGCCGGAGATAGAAGTTGTACTGGCCAGCGATCCCATAAGTGACGATCGTATTAGGTTAATTTTTAAAATTTTGCCGAGTTGAGCACGTCACTAATGGTAATAATGTACATCAATTAGATCCCTCAACGTAGTTATGTATTAATACGAAACTTGATGAGCGGACATACGTCACAACGACCATCATAGCGTGCCGGTACTATAGTTTGTGATCAAATAATTGGTGTGATTATCTAGCCTTAACTTTGAAAATGCTTTGAAATCACTTATACTGCTTTGCTTCCTCGTTTCCTGCACCTGTTCTAAGTTTCTATTGTGGTCAAGTCATATCACAATTTAATCAATATTATGCAAATAATGTATATATTAATAATAATAATAAAATTTATTTCCACAAATTACAAATAGATACAATAGTACACATAACGATTTCAGAAAAAAAAACAATTACAATGAAAGTAAAATAGTTATATGTTTATCGTCTACAACTGGTGTTATACGGTCAGTAGACCTGCTCGTTGCATTTAATATTCCTCTGCCCGTTACGACATCGTAAAGTACGTCAACAACAGGTCGTATCTAATTCTCCCCTGTGTCATGTAATGTCTCAACAAGGACCGCACTTCAAAGACATTTCAATTATTGTGCTTTATGTACATTTGTAGTATTGTTCTTAAGATTAATATAGTTCCTAGCTAATACACAATAAGGTATTGTTTTGCAAAAGCTAACATGTAAATTCCACTGTACACATGTTTATGTCCAAACAATTTTTTTTTTTAAATAATCTATGGTTTTGGTCTATGTGATGTCTGGTTTCTGTCGGAAGATGTAAACTAACTTTTGTTATTGCGAAATTTTTAAAGTTTCTCACAGTAAAATTGTTTTGACATCTCTTTTTTTTTATAATATCAAGTGCCGGACGAATAAGTCGTGCGCCGGATGGTAAGCCACACGCCTGTCCATAATACTTGCTATGCCACTCAGAGCTTTAAATCGCAAAGATCTGAGTGGCACTGCCACTGTGCCCATCATCCTGAGACATAAATTGAAAAGTCCCAGGAGCCTGTAATTTCACCAGCTCCCTTACCCTTCAAAACCGGACCGCAGTAATGTTCATATTATTGCTTGGCGGCAGAAATAGGTGAGGTGGCATCACTTCCCTGGACGAAATTTTTCTAATCTAATTCTAATTTGAAAGCGTCCCAAAATATAAAGCTTGACTTGCTTTTGATTCTGTACCCTGTACCGTACTGCTGAATACGAATAATAATAATATCTTAAATGTATTTCACTGCATACTGCTATTGAAGACTACATCAAGACCATACCTATTACAGCCCATTAATAGAAGAATATAACACGTAATATACTCTCCTTTTTAGCAGCATTAGAACTCCTTATGAAAGAGTGTGGATACAATCGACAAGCGTGCCCAGAGGCTTATAGGTGAACTTGGATTTAGTAGAGGCGAATCTGCAGAGTTTGGTGACATCTGTCTGAGCCACGTATTTGTTTTGCGATCTTTGAGTGTAATCCCCACCAGTTTCCTCTTTGTTAGCATCCACATTTCGACCCCATATGTTAATAGAATTGAATTGTTGATGGAAATGGTAGACAGATGAGAGGAAGTTTGGAGTCATAATATTATACATTATTATTATTATATATATATATATATAATAATAATGTATATATTATCATTTTATATATATATGTATATATATATCCGCGTTTCACTGTGGCTAATAAGTCCCCGGCAACGAACACAGCGAAAGTGGATAAGCGCAAAGTTCTGAGGTAGATTTTTTTTATAAATAAGTTATGTGGAATACCAGAATATTTACTTATTTCTATATCAGTTAATTGTCTAAAGTATCCATTGCCGCATATATATTACAACCTTTACGGTTACAATTCGTATCATTCGTAACACTTACAACTCAAAGCCTGACAAACAGCTTATTGGTTTCGACAAGGAGCACATTTGGGCCCATGAAATGCAGAATGCCGTATGTTTGTGTAAATTTTACGCCTTTAAGGATTTTGTTCGGTGATAAAGATTTGATCTATATTCTGATTCGATTCTCTTTTGTTTTGCAATTTGATTCTTTATTTTATTTCTTTAGTAGTAAATACTGCCGCCTTACCTATTTCTGCTATCCAGTAAACATTACTGCATTCCTGTTTTGAAAGGTGGAACTTTTTCTAGATGAAATTATCCAGAAAAAATAAATGACCATTTTCTTACTCTACCGGTGATCAGCGTAAATACAAACGTTGATTCAAATTTTAATAGTAAACACTTAAACGAAATTTTTGATTTGCAATTGACCATTGAGATTTAAAAAAAAAATTATTATTCAATTTACAATTAAACACATATGTACATTTAGATTTTCCTTTCAAAAACCCTTTAATGGGTTTATGCGAAAGGAATTGAGATAGAAGTATTAAACATAATCAACAGCATTAAAACTAAAGCGGCAGGACACGATGACTTGAATATTGAAATGATTAATGAAACCTTGAATGTAACACTCCCAATCATCACAGCGATAGTAAAAAAGTCAATCAAAAGTAACACTTTCCCCACCGAGTGGAAAAAGGCTATAGTAAGATTGATACCGAAGAAAAATAATGTCGAACATCTAAAGGATCTACGTCCAATTTCAATCCTTCCTATTCTCTCTGAGGTTGCAAAGTAAGTGGTCCTGAAACAAATAATTACTTACGTGGAACAAGAGAATATTACTCCCAAGTTCCAATCAGGATTTCGCAAAGGTCACGGCACAGAATCTGCGCTTTTACATGTAGCAGATGATTTGACACAGGCTTCCGATATGAAATTAAGTAGTATAATGATTCTACCAGACTTTTCACGAGCTTTCGACTGCTTGCATTCTGAATTACTACTTAAAAAATTGCAATTGTATAATTTCTCACAAAATATTTGCCAATGGATTAAAACATTCTTATCCAACAGAGAACAGGTTGTAGTTGTTGACATAGGCAATGGAGAAAAAATGTTTTCTTCGTGCAAAGTGCTTCAACATGGGATACCACAAGGAGTCCTATTTTGTCTTTGTCTGTTGAGTCCTATTTTGTTTTCTATATTTACAGCTGATCTGCCCAGTTGCTTAAAAATCTGTAAATATCACGTTTACGCTGACCGTTAAAGGAGTAATATAGCTGTGTGTCAGCTATATTACTCCTTTACCGGTAATAACACCGATAAATAGCAATAAATAAAATTAACAGCTATCTGTATAATATCTACGGCTGGTCACTAAGTAACGGTTTAGTCCTCAATGCAAATAAATCACAGATGTTAGTGCTAGGAACCAAACATCAAATAGAAAGAGTCCTTAATCTTTACAAGATTGGGTACAAATTAATGGGATTAAGCTCGAAAAAGTCAAAACTGCACGGAATTTGGGGCTATTAATAGACGGAGAACAAAAATACATGTCTCATGTAAACATGAAAATAAAAAATACTTTTTTAAACTTAAGACATTATACAAAATAAGACCTTATATTCGGAAAGAGCTACGTATACTCCTAACCTTCTAGTACTCTCCCCATTTAGCTACTGTAGCGCTATATATGGTCCTGCGCTAAACAGTAACATGGAACAATCTGTCCAAAGGGTACAGAATGCTTGCATACGCTTCTGTTTTAATGTGCCAAAGAGGCAGTATATAACCCCGTACTTAAATAAACATGGCATCCTTAATATAAAAGGCAGACGAGATCTTATTATGCGTGTTCTGTGCATAGGGTTACCTGGAATAAAAAACCGAAATATCTTTTTGAGAAGCTTATGTGGGTCAGTGATGGCGCTCTTAGAAGCTTGCGTGCCGCCTCTTAAAATCAGATAAAGATTCCTAGCCACAAAACTACACGGTACAAGCGCTGTTTCAGGTACACGGCAGCAAAAATATGGAACGATCTTCCTGCCCCTTTAAGAGAGAAAACAAGTGAACAACATTTCAAAATTAAATATAAAATGCCTTTGATAAAAAAATATTTGTATTTGAATCACGCTTGCTGGAAAGATCTCATTTTAAAAAACTTCTTTTAAACTAAAATGGACATACTCATTCACATTCACCCATAACACACATACACACCCAGAGAGAGACACTCTGAGACACACACAAACACATACACATGCCTCTAATATATACCATTTTTTTTAATTGATATTATTGTTTAGTATATAAGTTTTTTCTTTTAATTGCTGTACCTCCTTCTATTACAGTACGTCCCGTTCTAGATCTAAGGGAAAGGGGGAATGGCTGAAAACCAGTGTTGAGCAAAGCTTACGGAGCTGAGCCAATAAAAAGCTAAGCCATTGCCTTTTGCCTCAGACCTCTATATAAGATTTTTATACATTACGTTCTTGTATAGTTATTGAGACAATTACGGGACTTATCAACTTGTGTTGCAATCAGGCGTGCAACTGCATTCAGGCGTGTCACCAGCCGCACGACTTGTTCGTCTTGTCACAAGGTATCATAAGAAAAACTATCATACAGTAACGCGGTTCTAATGCGTTACTGTATTAGTTACGTTACAGTTACAACTCGCTAATGAGTACCCGGCTTTACGCACTACAGCATTCCTCCCCGTTTCATCTCCTGGTCTCTGGCCGATGCGCATGCGGTCCGCCGCCGCGCGCCGTTTCCACGCAACTTGTGTGATGTAGTTCTAGTTTATATATATACAACGCAGCGTCACCGGTCAGGCGCATCGCAACTCCGACGCTACGCATCGTGTGGCGTCGCTCTGGTTTAATTTTGATGAATTTATGTGCATCTCTCTACAAGTTGTACCAAAAATAGTCGACTATATTTCAGCTGGTAATACAAACAACTTACAAAAAAAGTATTTAAAAATTTCTTTGTAGAAGCAAGAATTGTTAGACAACAATTGTGATTAGATAAAAAGATGGTGGCACCGTTTTGTTACCTTTTTGTTTCCATCTAAAATCTTAAGTCCCGAGAATGTCGGGCCAAGTTTCCTTATGAAAATGCCCGAATATTTACATTTCATCCGGCGATTATGCTAATTCCGGTTGCAAGAGTTAGTTACGAGCTGTATTTGCATACGGTTTAACCGCCCAGAACTTAGATGGTTTACTAATATTCTATGTTAGACTATTATATCTCTTTTTACATTGGATATTGCGTGTTATTATATTTCACAAAGCCAAAAGTTGACCCCTTTGTTTTGTATTTCAGTGTGTCTCAGCATTGGTTGTAGCTTTGTCAATAAAAAAACAATGTGAATTGAACCCGTCTAACTTTATTGGCTTTAAGAGGATTTTGGTAGTTTTGTTTCCGTATTTATGGGATATGGATAAGCGTTCTTTATTACGGTATATACGATATTGTTTGCGTATATTTATAATATTGTATACTATTTACATGCATCAGAATATACTTTTCGATTCAAATTTTGATGGAAGCTGAAACTAATACCCTGAAACAATGGCGCTAGTGTTTGCATTGATGATAACTAATCTGTGCTAGTGTCTACTCTTGACATAAAAATGTGTTTTATCAGTAACCTATTTCGTACAATTAGTTCTTTATAATTCCGTAATGTGGAGAGGTTGTTATTATAATATCATAATATATTTTCTAGAAAGGGCGAATGAGCCATTTCGAAAAAAAAATCAGGGTGCATGTTTTAAATTTTAAGGACTATTTTAAAATATTTACGTCCGGTTTTAAAATACGATTTTGGTTTTTATTAAGTTTAAGTTTTAAAATTGAAATAAAAAGGACGTAAATATTTTAAAATAGTCGTAGAAAAAACTAAATACACCCCCGAAAAAAATTTCGATATGGCGCTTTCGCCCTTTCTATAAAATACCGACGAAATGTAAAAAGGAATCACAACGATATGTTTTGCATTAATTATTTTTCCTATAAAGTAAGAGGAAAACGAGCAGATGACCCACTTGATGTGAAGTAGTCATTGTCGCATTGGATATTTGCAACATCAGAGGAGCTGTCTATGCGTTGGCAGCCTTTGAGAACTCTGTCCATTTGCTTTTTGAAGAATTCCATGTCATTGCGCAAAATGAGGAGACAATTCCACATCTTGCAGGTTCGAGGAAAGATCGAACGTGATGTCCACATGGTCTTAGAATAATAGGCATCAATGATGAGGACATGGTATCTACTTCTTTGGTGAAAAGTGAAAAGTGACGATAGCACTAGTTCAAATATTCAACTTAAACGGGTGCAAAAACCTCTTCAATTCTTGGATGCAAACAGGTGAAACACCTCGCTAAGGAGATTTCAGTTCACTTCGAAGAAGCCTCTGGTGACCAAAAGACTGGCATCTACTACCACTAGAGAGTAATCTTAGTTATGGTGAATCATTGCCAACCTCCAGGGTGCGATTTCCCCCGGGTGCGGCCCTCAATACTACCTTTTATACAATGGCTACCTTTGACTAGATGATTTAAAATAGAAAATTATTACTATTTTTTATATTAACCATATCTCGTTTATTTTTCCATATATATTTGTGAAACACTGTTACATAAGGAAATGTACGCTTTGTACAACAAACGTATTTTTTTCTAGGTTACTGTTACTGCACCCGTCACCGGAAGACAAGAGTTGACAAGTTTTGTTCATTTGTTGACAAACTTAGACTAGATTATTGTTAAAATACATGTTAGGAAAATATATGTCATATTAGTTTTAAGGTTATGTATATAAAAGCCAGATTCATTTGATCCCACAGTCAAAGTGAATACTCAGTTTTGTGGGGTTATGTAAAAAGTACATAGGACAACTAAGGAAACTGTAATGTTTTTAATATACACCCGGACACGTAATTCAATCCACATCGAGTTTTTGCCTTAAAGGGCTAGAATACAAAAATAGTGTTATCATCGAAGAAAAAGGTTTCCCCCGGTTTTGCAAGTCCAAATTTCCAACAAGGACTTATAAAAAAGACTTTTAATATATTAGTTTCAAAATTGCGTAGGATAGTTCTTGATCAATCGAACATTGTTTAAGCTTAGTGCATTTAATACTGATGCGAGGTGGCTCGAATTATGTGTCCGGGAGTGTATCCGCTCACGCGATGCGCTCATCCTACCGCAAAATAGCGGCTATTTGGTTTCGCAAATTAGAAAAGGATTCAGTTTAAATGCAAGTTTTTAAAAATAAAAATTATTATTCTGCATTGCTAAATAAATACCCTCCGTACAACAACAAAAACATCTCAAATAAAATGCAGTAATACACCGCAAATCCTGCACTTAGAAAGCACTAATGCAATTTTTGGTGCACTTGGATAAATATGATAATATTCCGTTTGAGTGGTTCTAACGTTTACCATGAAATTACTCCTTAAAGTATAGTTTATAAACATTTATATTCAGGGTAAACTTAAAAAACGCAACTTACGGTATGTTTTGGAATGTACGGAGACATACAGACAGGTCAGTAGTTCGCCTGTCTATATTTCACTGCAAACGAGAGTTGATATTGATAAGAGCTGTATCGCTAATGTGTTACCAGGAATATATGGCCCTTAATTTCGTCTCTATTTATGGTTATTTAGTCGATGGATTCGATGTTATTTTCGCACTACGTGTGGCCATTATATTCTTTATGTTTTTAGAGCCGCCTATATCTAACAAAATACTTTAAAGCTGGATTTATGGTAGTAGTGGTATTATCCTACCTACTAGTTTTATACAGGGTTTTATACCCTGTTTAACAATTATTTGTAAAGTGTGCCCAGGCGAATATTTGGTAAGTTTAAAAGAGATAAAAAATCTTTAAAATGATATCGAAAGTATGTCATGAATATAATTGGTAAAACGACATCAATAAGTTATTTTTAAATAAAACTGGACATATCCTACATTTTAACGTTGAGTATTTTTGTAGAGAGGTTTTACTTTGAACAGCTGCTTTGAATATAAAATTTTGTACTTACTTAATAATGAACATCACTTTGTCCTTATCCAATTAAAAGATTCATTACTAAAGTAATAAAAACTTCATTTATAGTAGTTTTGTTATGTGTAAAGTTATTGTTACTTCTTAAAGTAGATCAATTAAAGGCTCTTTACGAATGTCATATTAACTGCCTCATGTTATCATGCTGGTCTGCCACGCAGAGGTTCCGGGTCCATTCCCAGTTTGGGAGAAATATTTGTATGGTCTACATTTATTTCTTATTATTTCTTGTAAGTGTGAGTGCAATTCGTGGTTGTCTATGTGTGTCCATGGCACTTGCGACACAGGGTTGTCCTAGTGCGCGTCTATGAGTGCATGCTTTTTTTAAAAAAAGAATAAGTATGGAAGCATTTAACGGTAAAAATTTGGGATATTTCTAGTTTTATATTTAAAAAATTATTGATGTTGTTTTACTCACTATGTAACGTACTTTCAATATCAGTTCAAAGGTTTTTGATATCTCTTATATTTACGGAATAATCGGTTGACACTTAATAATTATATCCTGTATAAAACTAGAGGGTTCGATAATACCATTTGTATCATAAATCCAACTTTAAAGTATTTTACTATTAGGCTTACTTAGTACGAAAATAAGCGATCGAACTAACGCTGTACTTGAATAAAGAATGTTCATTATTGTGTATTTAGCACTCTGCCAATCCCTCACCTATTGCACCTCTGGATGGGGTGGATCCGCCAAGTCGCATCTTCTCAAGCTGGATCGCACTCAACGTGCGATACTCAAGGTGGGATGGTGTCTCCCCTACAGATACCCGACCTCTGACCTTTATAAAACCTGTAAGGTCCTCTCAGTACAACAGCTTTTTGTTCTTCAAATAGCTTTGACCACGCACACTCATATCCCCTACGACCGTAAACATACTGTTTGTCAAAATCCTTAATATTCACCCATTGTGCAATACACACACACACACACACACACACACACACACACACACACACACA
>NW_020653731.1:10058711-10074651 GCF_003589595.1 Hyposmocoma kahamanoa
ACACACACACACA
Organism: Hyposmocoma kahamanoa; assembly: GCF_003589595.1. NCBI lineage: Eukaryota > Metazoa > Arthropoda > Insecta > Lepidoptera > Cosmopterigidae > Hyposmocoma > Hyposmocoma kahamanoa. Next base: position 10,058,725 of record NW_020653731.1, read on the forward strand.
CACACACACACACACACACACACACACACACAAACACACGCACGCACATGCGCGCACACACACACACACACACAAACACACACACATTTTAGCACTAGATAGACGATGCTTTATTTTGTAAGTAATTTGTACTTTTAAATTACGTTTATGCCACGTTTTCTATTACAATAAGAGGGAGTGAGCCTAGTGATCAGTAACACAGGTTTCCAACCTGGTACAGACTCCATCTCTCACTAAGGCACTTGTTATTTGTTATTTTTAGTAATTAATAATTGTGTTTTTAATGTATTCATACACTGTAACTATACCTTATTGAGAGAAAAAAAGCATATTGTATTGTATTGTATTATAATGAAACATCGATTCATATTTCTTATATATAAGCAATAAATACCTTGGCACACTTAACGATTACACCCTGTGTATTACAGGTTTACGATGATTTTGCTTGACAAATAAATAAGTATAATCAATTTTGTATTTTATTTTTAGGTCATGGCCCAAAAATGTTGAAGCTTAACTCAGCTTCAATACTCGTGTTCCCAGTACATGTAATTCGATCTCAAAGTGACATTCAAACATAGCCTGCAATTATATTTAATAAACCAATATTGTTTTCCCATGAGACTATCATAGTAACAAATTGTGTTTGGCCTCATTGCTTAGTAATAGATTTTTCTAAACAGACAGATAAAGAAGGTAAGATACGATATTACTGTCAAGTTGACATCTGATATCACATCTCTGGGGAACTACTGTCGTCTGATATATTTCTGATTAAATCAAATAACAACCTCTTCAAGTGACAAAGTATTTTTTGGGTAAATAGGACGGAAACCGAAGATATAATATTTATATTATATGAAACTAATTGTTTTTTAAAGATCAAATCGTATTGTGCTAATCCCACTCTGTAAACGTTAATTAAATAATAACTTTAAACCTTACGAGCCTATACAACCTCAAATGGCATTAGTCGAATCTGCATAACAGTGAAAGTGCTCAATAAGTCACTTTGGAAAAAGTGTAGAGTAAAATTAAGGATATACACTGATTACTATACGGTGTGAAAACACGATACCTACATTTTCACAATAGAAAAAAAAATACAAACTTACCTCGAAATTTTACAAGAAAACCTTTATATTCAATAGGTACTTTACACATACCAATGATTATTTTTTGTTTCAACTGAATTAAACAGAACACGTGTTACGATATACATTTTTCAAATGGCTTTAATTGCGTTTATAATAAAATGAATTCTGAAATAAAGCCTGTGACCCTGCCGCTCGACCCAAGGAAAATGAACCGTATTATATTATGTACACGGGAAAAATTTGCATTCGAGCTGGGGTAGTGCAAAGAACACTTGTTGAGATTCTTATTTATTTTCTATGGAGCTTTTATAATATCAAGTGACGAGACGAACGGCGCCTGCGCCCAGAGTTGTTACCCAGAGCTTTAAATCGCAAAGGTCTGAGGAGCACTGCCACTGCGCCCATCACCCTGAGACATAAGTTGACAAGTCCCATGTGCCTGTAATTTCACCAGCACCCTTACCTTTCAAAACCGGAACACAGTAACGTTAACTCATTAATTTTTAAATATTTTTCACAGTAATGGGATACAGTTACAAAAAAATTCTACTGTGTATGGTTTCTGAGTTGTGGGTCCCTAAAGATTTGTAAAGTATGGTTTATATTGACCACCATGACTCAGCTTTTGTAATAATTTAATTATGTGATGTTTAATATCGTACCCTTAATGTCAACTTGATCTATTTAAAAAAATAAAATTTTTGGGACGTGACCAAGTACTATTTTTATTTCAGATCAAAAATAATCCATATGTGTTAGAATAAAATTATAATTCTTATTGCAGTAGCGATAGTAATACTTAATATTTAATGTTCATGTAGGCTCAATTTTCATAATTGGGCTGTTCGACCGGTGTACGACCGTGGTATTAGGACTCTAGAGCACGTAGCGCGTAGCGCGTAGCGCTTCCGTATGATAGCGTAGAAGTTATCCACCAACTCCGTGTAGAACATGTCGGACGCGCTACAGCGATACCCCAGCCACATCAGCGCTCTGAACGCGTTATTGTCTCCTGTTATGCCCTCCGCTTGTAACTTAGTAGTATTAGAGCTCTTGTGAAAGAGTTCGTCCAGGCAAGTTCTGTCACCTTACCTATTCTTATCACCAAGCAGTAATGTGAGCATCACTATGTTACACTGTGTTAAAACATCTTTTTTCATATCAGATATTAATTTTCTTATATTTCTTATTTGGCACTAGCCAAATCGCGGATAATGTGGGTAGTATCATTTTTTTATATCTAAGTAGGTATTTGATACGTTTTCCAAGTGTACATTACGAGGGTCCGATATATTATTAGCAATGGATGGTGGGCTATATCATCATGTGAGCGATGAGATTATTCTTAAAGAACAATTTAATTAATTCTCTAGTTGGATTACCCTCGATTGTATTCCATGAATATAATTTAGCTTTTTTACTTCTGCCGCTCGCGGTAGTAAATTTAAAGCACTTCCTTTATTTCGAGATGAGATTTGCGCGTTCCACTGTAAGATTACTTTAAGAAAAGCAGTTGAATCTATGTTTCCATTATTGAACCAAATAAATTCCCTTTAGATCAAGTTCGAGTGAGTTGTACGACTGGACGGTGCCAATCCATTTAAGTCTCTAATACGTAACACTCAACGACGAAGTAATATTTGTCAGGTTAATTAAATAGTGCAGATACCACACATTTTTTTAAAAATAAATTGTGAAGCGTACTTACTATTGACCTAATATAATATTATTTTACATGAAAATACTAACCTGGAGCGTTCGTTCATGTCCTAGCAAGCACAAGATGAGCTAAAAGAACTAGTTCAGTTGACCGATTGCATCGCTCACTTTAAAGAACGAGCAGGCACAAGTCTAGTTCAGCGACCTGCATGAGTATATAATAACGCGTTCAGGTTGCTACCGGGGCTGCCGTGGAGGTTTAGCACACCGGGGATGTTAGCATATAGATTGTTTTATGTCCATCGTGGGAAAAAGGTGTGCATCTGTGCTGGAACGCCGAACTGCGTTCTGCATGTGTTCTCAGATTAGTGCGACTCGTCACTCCTGCGGAGATGGATTCAGCTTCATACGGAATAGAAGTAGAGCTTCTTGTGAAAGAGTTCGTCTCAGGAAGTACTGCCACCTTACCAATTTCTGCTGCCAAGCAGTAATGTTAGTATTATTGTGTCCCAGTTTTGAAGGGTAAGGGTGCTGGTGAAATTACAGGCACATGGGACTTGTCAACTTATATCTCAGGGTGACGGGCGCAGTGGCAGTGCCCCTCAGATCTTTGCGATTTAAAGCTCTGAGTGGTACTGGAACTGTTATGGAGAGGCGTATAGCTTACCATCATCAAGCGCATGACTTGTTGGTACCGTCACTTGAAAATATATAAACAATAACGATTATATAATTTCATGGTACATTAGTAAAAATAATATTATTACTAATATTAGCTCATATTAACTGTTACTAAAACTATATATATATTTTAACTGCAATAAATATTCTTGAATATGAAATTGAAACTACACTTTCGGGAAAAACTAATTTCTACATAAAGACTACAATTCTCTTGCATTAAATTACCAAAATGTTAAAAGTTTCAAGTGAGATTCTCAGATTACTGCAGTGCAGTTAAGTCGTGAGGTCAAGTTTATGAGGTAACGTAACCGTTAGGTGCATGAACCATTAAGTAATACTAGTTCTCGGGCGTGGTTTTGCTTGCATATTGTAATTAAAGAGCTAAATCTCAGCGCCTCACAATCAGGTTCTTTGTTCAAAGTGACTGGCTTATGTGGGGACACAGACGATGAATTAGTTTTAATTGTCACGCTCGTTGGGTTAGGTTAGATTATCAATTTGTAAATTTGCAATAATCGGCTTTTTCCGTGAATAGAAATTACAATAGTTTGTATTAATAATTATAACAACCTATTGGTTTAATTTTTCAAAAATAATTGAATATCATTGTGAAATATCACGACATTCATAAAAAAATTAAGAAGAAAAAAGAAGTTTCGATCAATAGAAATTGTATAAAGAAATAAATAATCGATTTTCTAAAACAATTAAATAACAGTATTGAATAGAGAACTAAAATAAATAACTATTTCGACTGTGAACTGGCAACCGGTACTATCTCAATTTTCACAACTTTACAGTATGAAGAAAAAATCATTTATATAGCATCTGGTTTACTAAATAAATACGCAGTGTACATACATGTGTAATAGAAATATTTAAAAATTACGTATTTTTATTTAATAAACCAGATTCTATATAAATGACGCAAACAATTTTTTTCTTCACCTGTAAAGTTGTCAAAATTGAGATAGTACCGATTGCCAGTTCACAGTCGATGTACTGAATGAATATTGAGCGTAGTATGTAAGAAATGGCTTAGCACATAAGAAAAACGATTGTATTACTAACACTAGTATAGACCATTATGATTTGAAAGAAATCATTCTATTCTATAACAGACTTAATCCGTCGTCGTCGTTATTTTTAAAAAAAGGACGAAACAAAATCCAAAAAAGAAAAACAGAAGAGGTTCAAAAATTAATTTGGCGTAGTGTACATTGTGCCAATATTGTAAGCTGCGAGACTCCGCTGGCTCGGACACGTTTAGAGAATGGGAGAAGATCGTGCCGCGAAGAGGGCTTACTTTGGACAACCGAAAGGACCGACCGGTGGGATGCCCCAGGCTAAAAAATTTCAAGGACCTCGGTGCTAGTAGCTGGAAGGAGCAGGCTCAGAACCTCGAGAAGTGGCATAATCTGGTGTCGGAACGCCACCGAAGTAAGGAAGTAAGTAAGTGTTCACTGGAGGTATCGGTCCATTCAGATTGGTGCCATCTCACTGCAAGTGTTACGACACTGATTTTCAATGGAACTACTAACATATATATACACGTGCTACGGAATATAGCAGGCATATAACTAAGTACAATATCATACACACTATTTCGATAAACGATTTCTATTCTAAATTGTTTGCTATTGACATTTCATTTTGAATAAAACTTCATCTCAACTGATATTAGAATTGAGGTCCAATCAAATTGTTTGTTTTTCAGAGATGTTCGAATATTTGAATGTAATAATAACATGAAGCAATAATAACATTTTCACAGATACGAAATTTGTTCTAACAAAACATTTTATCTTTATGCTGGTCGTAATTTGCGGTTTTTGAACACATCATGGAGGGTTTATGATATGTGTGTAGATAAACGTATATATAAAATATTTTGTTTTTAACCTATCAAACGCAGTGATTGCAGTAACAATTTTAAGTAATGAATGTTGTGTTGTGATTGATTGCATCAAATATCTTTTTTTTATTTCAAAGACACAAAGTGACGGGAGTTGCAAGTCATACGCCTGATGGTAAGCAACACGTCTGTCCAATCGCAAAGTTCTGAGGCGCACTGTCAATGCGCCCGTCATCCTGAGACAAATTTAACTAGTCCTATAATGTCTGTCAGCCTGTGATCTGACACCCTTTTCAAAATCAAAACACAGCTTACATTACTGCTTGGCGGCAGAAACAGGTAAGGCATTACTTCTTTGAACGAACTCTTTTACAAGAAGCTCAACTGCGACTAAAATTTTGACAGGTTAACGTGATAAAAATTTGTTTTCCAACGTAACCTTTATAAAATAGCCCTTTGTATAAAATTTTAGTTTCACGATGGTTTTAAAGCTTATAAATAACAAATTTCGAATACCAATAGTAATATTTTTGTAGAAGCCATTGCCTTGTGACTTTGTCGACTATCACGAAAAACCTGTTTATTGTTCCTCGTAATAATATTACGTCTTTGAATTTTTTTTATGATAAAATTATTATTCTTTTAAAATAATGTAAACACATGTCGTTAGTCTGTAACATTCTCTTATTGCTTAGATGTTTTATTCGCAACAGTGAATTACAAAATCGGTATACCTTGCTTGGTTATGTTAATATCTCCCAAACTGTACTTATTCAATTAATTCATATCGTAGGAATACGAAATCATATAATAATAATAATAATAATAATAATAATAATAACGTACACACTCATAGTACTAGGGAAACCCTGTATCGCGGGTGCCATGGACACACACATAGACAACGACAAATTACACCGCAACTCACGAGATAAATAAATGTAGGCCATACAAATATTTCTCCTGGTTCCGAAATCGAACAGTCAGTCCAGCGCACTGGTTTGTTCAGTCATTGCAAAATAATGAGTGTTCATGATATAGTCAACTTTGTCTGCTTACCCGAGACTAAATAATTTAAAACTCTTATATACTAACAAATGTACTCCCTAGAAGTAATCATGTGTATGGTACTCGAAAAGTACTTTATATAGTTACTAAATTACTGAATGAATTGCCTGTGTTCATTCAAGGTTCATAAGTAGCAGTAGAGCTTGTGAAAGAGTTCATTAAGGGAAGTACTGCCACCTTATCTATTTCTGCCGCCAAGCAGTAATGTGAGCATTACGGTGTTCCGGTTTTGAAGGGTAAGGGTGCTACTGAAATTACAAGCTCCTGGGACTTGTCAACTTATGTCTCAGGATGACGGGCGCAGTGGCAGTGTCCATGAAATCTTTGCGATTTAAAATTCTGGGTGGCACTGTAACACTGTACTGTACTGGCACTGTAAGACTGTGCAAGACTTGTTCGTCCTGTCATTTAGTACTATTAAAAAAATAAACAAATTTTGTGTGGATGGAAAATGTAAATACAAACAAAAAAACAATTTTTAGAGCGAATCGCTGTGGATGGATAAAATCAGTGACTTTAGAGTTGAATGAATGAATCAAAGAAGAGGCATGAAAAAAAACCATCGCATGTCGGAATTTGGTACCGAAAACTGTGATATAAGAATAAGAAAAACCGTTCACCGGTCTTCGAAACCGGATCGTAAATAAAAAGGATATGTAACAATTTTTCTCCGCGTCCCCAGTTCCCAATAAAAAGGCGAAACAATCAAATTGAACCAAAAACAAGTTACACTCGACATGCCACTGGAGATTATTCCAAGGCCTTGGGTGCTTGTCGTTTAAGAACTTGTAAGATCCGAGAGATCTTCGATAGCTACGACAATCCGATAGAAACAATTTAGGGAATGATGTTATCTAAATTGCGGTCTGGGTATTCCGAGTAGTGCCCTGGGAATCAATATAGTTCTCTTGTTGGTGGTTACTTTATGGTCACTGGGACCTGGGCCCCAATTCTGCAAATTTTCTTCAAATCACTCACAGAACAATAAATATAGTAAAAGTGGTTGCTTAGCATCTGACGCGTGTCAACTATAGGTCTCGAAATACCCATTTGAGCCAGTCCACCATTTTCGCTTTGTATGGTATTGTTGTGTCATTCATTCGTGCAATTCTCTAAAATCCTAGAAAAATGCCATATTGAGCTGTTTTGAAGTGCAAAAATGATGGCCACATCAAAAATATTACACATGGTGCTTTTCATATAATCGAAAAGTTATATTTTAATAAATTTTCAATTTTCTGTTTATCGAAACATATTTTTTCTTACAAGAAACGAAAGTAAAGCTTTTTTTTTTTTTTGACGGGGGGGAAATCTTTATGGATACCCCTGAGCCCAGGGAGACTCAGGGGTTATGTGGGGACTCTCCCTCCACACTGGAAGGCCTACCCACTAAAACCCCCCCGGGTTTCCCTCTCGCCGGTTGAGTCGGCGCCGTGGGATCAGTGAACATTCACCACGACGCCGCCCGGCCGCCCTAGCTTGCGCCAGGGCTCCCGCGCCAACGGAGAGACGAGTCGGTTGTCCTCCGACCCGCCCCCCAGACGAGTGAGGCCGTGCAATGTAGGCTCCGGAGTCCCTGTCCAGAGCCCGCTGGTCTCACTATCAGGCGAGCAGCGAACTGCCTTCGCCTTCTCCCCGTACGTCTGCGCCGGAGCGGGTGCGCGTCCGCCGCGTCCTCGCGCACCCGCTCCGCGGCCTCCTTTTGCGACATAACCTCTGTGCAAAAGGAGGCCATCGCCTCCCAGGACTCCTCGCTATCGAGCATGGCGGCAACCACGCTCGGCAACGAGAGGTCCTGCCCTATAGTCCCCGTCAGAGTGCGGCGCTGCTCATCCCACCGGCTACACACCTCTAGGGTGTGCTGCGCGGTGTCATCCGCAGCGCCGCACTCGTGGCACGACGGGGACGGTTCCCTCCTCGCCACCTTGTGCAGGTAGTGACCGAAGCAACCGTGAAAGCTTATACCCCTGCAATATGGTCGCTCTTTCTTTGGAAAACTAAATTAATAACTCCAATTCGTCGTCGTTCAGCAATAAACCGCTAGATGACAGTACATTGATTCAAATTTAAATATATAATATCAAAACGTCATAACTTGTATAATAGGTAATGATTGTATTGAACTTTAAACGATTTGCCAACAGGGTAAAGTTTAAATTATATTAACAATCCAGAACTTGTTATTTCTTTTAAAGTTTGAAACTACGACCAATCATTATCCAGATTTCGTAGTGTTTCAAATTAAGAATGTGTGAGTTTTGGCGACAACGGTTCTGATAGTAATCGAGGCTTAACGGACTTCCACTTTTTTTCGTCAGTGAAACCACTGGTCATTGTAATTCCATTGAGACTCCAATGAGATTATATTGCAATTATGACAATATTTGTTATTCTGCTAAAATCTAGTTGCAGTTGCACTTGAGTCAATAAAGTTAGTGGAAGTGCAGTGATGGCATTCATTCATTCAATCACCAACGATTTATGTGTTGCCTTACTACTATACTTCGTTTCAATCCATTTTCAACAAAATGTAAACAACAAGTCACTGACCCGACCATAGGCAGTTTAGTGATGGCCAATTGTAATGCCAACTACAAATCGATTAATTAGTGGAATGAATCGATTTGTTCAATTGAGTCATACTAGCGATTTTGCCTACATAACCTATTAAGCATATTTAAAATTTCTGAAATCTTAATTTTAAGTCCCCCTTCAAATCCTTAAACCCAGATACTCATTTGATTGCGATTGAAATATTCGATTTACTAATCGATTACAAAAATTTTAATTGAATGAACCGAATTTTTTTGGTACAGCACTATGCAATCACAGACAAGTCATAGATTGGACTACCGTTAGGGGTTATGAGCCTTCAGCTCGCCCTTTTCTCCGGTGGCGCAGTAAAGGCCATCAGCGGCCAACTGCAAAATATCATTCATAAAAAAAAAATTTGGACTACCATTTTTCAAATACGATATTACGATGCTATTCAAATGAATTTGTTGGAAAAAGTGATGAAGTATCAAGACGAAATCTTCGAAATATAAATAATAATAATAGTGTTACTTATTCGATTTATTGAGTGATTGCTTTAGAATTTGAAGCAAACAGTTTTGTTTACTTTTTGTTGAAAATGGATTAGAACAGACTATGTATACTTTTAAACTTTTGCGTTGCATTGTACTAACATTTGCAAAGGGGAATAAACGCGTTTTCCACATACCACATAAGTGGCATTTACTTACGAATATGTATTTTTTTATTGCTGAGCAATGAGGTTGTCTTTTTGTGGTTAACCCACGCCTCTGCGAACATGGTAGACGCGCTGCAAAAGCGGGACAACCCCATTAATATTGTAAACCCATTATTGTATGTGACTCAGCGGTTTTTTTTGTATAATTGAACCACAGGCAGCTCACGTATGCGTATTTTTATTTTTATCAAGTTTAATCAACAATTTACTTTTCTTTTAGGGTAAAACCGGGGTAGGCCATAGGGGGCGGATGACCAATCGCCATATTTCAGTGATCCGCCGCTAACTGGATGGCGACAGTTATTGCATAGTTCGCATCGTGTAGTGTCTAAGTGTAAGTGTACGTCGAATATTCTGAGCAAAAAAAAGAAAAGTAAGTAAAAATCTTGTTAATTGTTTTGACAAATGCTAACATTTTTTAGAGAGTTCATGTTTTACACTACAATGAAGTTATTTTTTTTAAATATGGATTATTTTTGTATTTTTCGCTTAGTCTACATCCAATGCTTTGTTATAAGCTCAAAATTTCACGTGTCGTGTTTTTTCTTGTTTAAATTTTAAGTGTGGTCACCTCTCCCGGAATATTAGGACAGATGGCCAATAAAAATTGGAGTAAGATGGCTATATGACCAACTTATACCAATCATACACAGGTCTTAAATATCAATAAAATAATTTATATATTTTCGAACTTGTTTTAGATGCGTTCTAAATACAAAAGAAAGGTAGCCGCAATGAGTGGGAATTGCACTGAAGAAGCATTAAAAGCAGCTATTAATGCTAAGGAAATGTCTCAATACTAGTAAAGGGCCCGAAATTTTGGTTTGTTTAAAAAACGCGATTTAAATCCGGAAAAATAGTTTCATTTCATAAGTCTAATAATCAAACCTAACAAGTCGATAGCTATTAAAGTTGCTATTGCTATCAAACCCCCTCATCGAAGACTGGCTCCAATGCGTCGTGTGCCGCTTTTGGGTTCACGAAAACTGAGAATTTGACGATATGAAGAAAAAAGAAGAGTTCGAAAACAGAACACCAAATAAAAAACCTAAGTCTAGAAATAATTACTGGCCATCTTACCCATAATCCTATGGTCATCACACCCGGACACATCGGAAGAGATGGCCAATCGTAATTTTTTTTAAACTAATTTTAAGGTTGGTCTCAAGACAATTTGTTCTTTTTACTGTTAAATAATTAATAGTTAATTATTCAAAGTTTATACCACATAAAGATTTGCAATGTAATATCTAAAATTTGATTTTGACAGCGTTTACAAAAAACCATGGCCATCTACCCCGGTTTTACCCTAAATGTATACAATATTAATACATTGCGCCATCGACATGAAATCGACTCGCCATTGAAGATTAGAACATCAAAAAATAGTTTCCCAAAGTGGTCCCTACCCAGTGCGCAGTGCAGTGCGAAGTGTCCTAGGGGGACGGTTAGTGGCCTCAGAAGCAATTGAGGGGAGTTGATGCTGTCCAGGGAGTGCTGCTGCATTTGAAAAAAATACCTGAATTATCTATATAAGAGCGGTTGCACACGGCGACTTTTTTCAGCGATGCAAACGCGATGCATATGCGTTGCAGTAGCGATGCATTCGCTAATCGTCGGCCTTTACACACGCGCGCGATTTTAAGCAGCGATGCAAACGCGATGGAAGCGCGCGACTGCATCAATACAAACGAGCGATTGCATCGCTGCACTTGCGATTTAGGGTGAGGCCAGACGAGCGTAATTTTGTGAGTTGTGCACAAAAAAAAGCTTTTTTTCCAGGGAAATTGAGAAAATGAAATATTTTTTCATTTATTTGTGTTAGAACCGATTAGAAAATGATATGATAACCTAGAAACAATTAATAGACTAGAGTAGGACAATGTCATTACAAGTGATCGTAATGAATATTAAAAACATACCACGGAACCTCACCCAAACCCCGACTGTTAATTCTAAATCATCTCAGTTGTGTGTCGATGGCAGGATGGTACCTCTGGTATTCTGCTAAAACATAGGTTTCCAAACTTGTTGACTCACCGCCTACTTAGGCAAGATAAAGAAATTTCAACGCCCACCAGTGTAAAAAATAACAACACGTATCTTTTTATATTAACTTAACACACAAAATCACAAAGAAAAAAAAACATAATAACGTTGTGTAGTTTAAAGTGGTTACACAGCGGCGAATTTTAGCAGCAATGCAAACTGCATCGTTACGCACGCGCGATTGCATCGATACAATCGCCTATAAGGCCAGACGAGCGTAATTTTGTGATTACGCACGTCTGGTTCAAGTGTTTAGGTATTTACGGTACACCTAAGGATACTGTCTAAAGAATGTGCTAATCTGTTACATGATAGGATGTACTTCGACTGATCATATAAAATCCTGAAAACAGGCTACAATAAAAGTACAAAACGAATTATTTAAGAATAAAATATATAACTTCACACATAATTTTTATAAGTACTACAGAGAACCTGCTAAATTTTGGTTTTCATCTGAAGCCCTGTAGTTAGCAAATTCACACTTATCCCAAAATTTTAAGCCGCCGTGCCGCCCGCTGCTCCATCATTCGCCATCGGGCGCTTGGCGACGTAGAATCTGCGTTGTTGCGGGACGCGTGGTGTGATCCCCCACACGTTACCTCATAAAATGTAGGCTCGCATTGAAATATCTCTCCTCAAAGACAAAAAGAGAAAACATATTTAAAATTAACAGTATAATTGAACTAAAATTTTACAAATTGATGACAACGAACCTAGAAATGTTGCCATGTAAATATCACTGTGACAGCAACAAAAGCAAAGGTTCAAGTGTTTTCAAGTCCCGGACTTGTAGAAGGGAATGTCCACGTTATTCTTTAATTTCCCTAAATTGGTTCCCTTAAGTCCAATCACTGATGACTACGCATAAATAAGATATTGGACATTCAATGGGGATCCTTGAAGCTTTCCTGCAAACATGAGATTAACTGCTGTTGCCAAGACGCGACTGCATTGTATGATAAACCCGTGGGTCTTTAAAAGGCAGTGGTTCTCAATGTAATACAACAGCATTATATGTAAAATAAAGCTAACATGAAACATAAAGTCTGTTAACTTACAGTTATGTTACTTAAGAATGTTAGTGTGCAATCCGTTAAGCCATGTTGTGGTTTAATGGATTTAAAAAGATGATTTACTGTACCCTGAGAAGCACACACAAGAATGTATACATCATTTATTAGCGAAAATACAGTTTTATAGAAATTTACATGTATAAAATAAGTATAGAGCCACTGTGTCCAGCCAAACGTTAGGCGTACAAACATATTGAAGGTATATATGGACGTTTAAAAGGCAAAATGGGATAAGCGACACTTTTGGGACATATTGCGTTATATTACTGTTGGAATCAGAAACATTAGCTTATTCCAACGGTATATATAAGTCAATGCGACCAAAAGTGTCGCTTATCTGATTTTGCCTTTCAAGCGTCGATATGTATAAGTACAATCATTTACTCACATGCACTTCAACATACTAAGTCACTTGTAACATGTTTTTCATTAACATTACCTATATTTGCTTGCACAAATAAATTTAATAAGTTAATCATTAGTTTGTATGCGGTAACGGCAGCGGATATTTGTAAAATGTAACTAGATGTCAAAATAACAACAATAGGGCCATTTCCTGATTTGTCGATGCGGCATCGGTACGCTCGGTATAAGCAGTAACGAAAGCCTAGAAAGCGCTTATATGTGCTATATAAGATAAAGTGACGGAACGAACAAGTCGTGCGCCTGATAGTAAGTTACACGCCTGTTCATAACAGTTGCAGTGCCAGTCAAAGCTTTAAATCGCAAAGATCTGAAGGGCACTGCCACTGCGCCCGTCACCCTGAGACATAAGGTCACAAGTCCCATGTGCCTATAATTTCACCAGCACCCTTTCCCTTCAAAATCGAAATACAATAATGCTAACATTACTGCTTGGCGGCAGAAATAGGTAAGGTGGCAGTACTTCCCTGGACAAACGCTTTCCCAAGGAGCTGTACTTCTACTGAATGCTGTTGATTGTTCATCGTGGTACCCACGTGATAAACAATGTTGTTTCAAAATCAACAGAATAACTAACATTTCCAAATAGAGAATAAACGTGAGAATACAATTTAATAGGTATTAGCACACCTACGTATTATACAGACGTTTTGGTCAGGTTGTATTGGCCTTTGTCACAGGTTGACCGAAATAAAAGAAAATCTACTTAATCTTTACTTACAACGCAAAACTTAGAAAAACTGCGTGAACTAGGAAAAGGACTTTCAGGTCGTTAAAAATGAGTTTGAGAGCCAACGCAATAACAAGACCATTCCTCACAAGCAAGTACAGTAAGTAAACTCATATTTCAGCTCGCCGGCCGCCGTACACTATAATTGCTCGCATCTTCTGAGCGATAAAGCACGTTCTTACTTTACTCCATGTTTTGGGGACGGATGTACTCGAGAGGGAACCACGAAGGTTGCCAACAAAGTTTAAAGCCTTTTCATTAACAACCCAAGAACTTACGACATTTACAAATTACTTCAAAAGTGAGAATAATAAAATTTATCTGCAGCTAGACAAACGCAATTTCACAAGTAAAGAAATTGCGACCTTAAAATAATAACTTAGTATCGCTTTTGTTACAAGTCGAAAGCATCTCAGTCATACTCGCGCGATGGCTCAATATTTCAATCATTTATACCACATGAAGGCAAAAGAAAAACGTATATAGCCAAATGCCAAGTGTTTGTAATTGCGAGAATTTTAATAACTATTGCTTGTTTAAAAAAAATTTGGCGGTAATATAAAATAAAGCGTTTTGATACTCTTTTGTTTTGTCGTCCTTTTGTATTTTTGTCGCGAAAATGAATGCTAGAAGAGCGATAACGAAAATACGGTAATGGGTACACATTAAACCACATCATCAGAAGTTCAGCAGATTACTATTAGTGCACCCGATAAAACGATAATGCTTCCTTTTAGCAGTTGTCCTAACATATCAAATATTATACTTTTAATTATTTTTTTTACTTTTTCTATTAAACATCTTCTTCTCCTTACTCTTTTATTATTTCCTCATATTGTTTGGGAAAAATACTATATAAGCCTCGGCGGGAACGGGGATTGCTTGACGAGTATGAGTTACAAGTCCTCACTCGCGCTCGTCTTTGTAACTCATACTCGTGCAGCAATCCCTACTTCCCGGCCTCTGCAATAATGTACTATAAATTAAATAATAAGCAATCTTAATTACTACTTAATACACATTCGTTCAATGAGCAACAGAATATATCCACCAAACTAGTGATAGTATTTAGGTCACGTAACGTTCGGGTAAAGGGCGCTAATTTAACACGTTCGTGTGCGCTCGCGGTAACGCGATCAGAGAAGGCTGTCGCTGCTGCCGCCACACGTATCGGTCCGGTACACACAACCCCACCAACTGCAACACCGCTTGGCTGGATACCTGATCCCGCAATTGCATAAACGTATACTTAGCCATTCTATATCCATTATGTTAATTGTTTCATTTCCTATATATTGAACAACTGCTTTACATTGAAGAGCTAAAACAGGATATATCTCAAAATATATACACATGACTGAGCACGTACCTTCTTTCTAAGGGTCAGGTTATATGGCGCCACGCTTTGCTAAAGACACATCAACGCTTGTTTATCCTTTGAGTTATTTCATGTGATTCTTCAAAAAGCGAGTGAACGTGACTCCCAAAGGTTGGTGCGTCCACCAAACTAAACAGCTCTTCTGATGTTGTAGATGCATGTACGATACATAATACTAAATGTATTATATACTATATATAACATGCTCTGACTCTTTAAATCTCAGTTCATAACTCTAAAAAACTAAACTACAGGGGCTACAATGATATAGACTCAATGATTTTTGCAATTAGATACTGTTTCTTAGCTTTTACATAACACCTACGCTTCACGCTAAAATACCGTGCAGTTGAATTAATTAGCGTACTAAAAACTTCGCTCGTAATACAAAGTAAACATGAGAACAATCCTGTAACAAGATTTAGCTGCTGCTAAGTCAAACTAATCTAGGACTAGATTTCTCGGGGTGCGAATTGTTGCAAATTTCATCGTTTGCCGGGTTTAATATCCTTAATCGTATGTGTCGTAGAAGCCACCAAGGAATCCAATAACATGATCAGCAGTATGCAGTGAAATACATTTAAGATATTATTATTCGCATTCAGCAGTCCGGTACAGGGTACAGAATCAAGAGCAAGTCAAGCTTCATACT
>NW_020653731.1:10074661-10077418 GCF_003589595.1 Hyposmocoma kahamanoa
ATGATTTAAAGCTTTGAGTGACACTGCAACTGTTAGGGACAGGGGTGTGGCTTACCACTAGGCATACAACTTGTTCATTCCGTCACTTAATGTACTAAAATAAAAGTAGCGCGATAGTGGCGCGGCAAAAATACATATCCAAAAAAATATTTACACTTACCCAAGGAATACCTAAGTACGATGTAGTGTCCGTGATAAAGGGTACATAAGTAATTTCCAGTTTAGTGTTTCTTATCTAATTTCGGTGGAAATTTTTATTATTTAAGTACTCTAGAATATTATTATCATGAACTATTATTTGTAATTCGTGTGTAGCATCCTGAAATATTATTTTTCGACTCGTGCACTTTAATCTGTCAATTATAATTTCATAATCCAATTCAAATCATATCACAAAGGTGCTCTTTTAAGTTCAGAACCAAAATTCTATTGTATTTAGTACTCGCTACCGAACTGAAAAATTTCATTATAGTTCAGTACACAGATCTATAATGAAATTTAGAATTAGAATTATAACAAAAATTACAATGCTAACTAAAAAGGTCTTCTTAAACGCGTCACCGTTCCTGAGCAGAATAATGCCACTATATTTGATAAATTATTTTATTAAATAGTAGCTCAAATAGATACAGAGGCGTAACTACTTAGCAATATATAACAATAAAAAAAATCAAATATGGCGCAACTCAAACGCTCTACTGCCTCCTGATTGGTTAAGAGGGAGCAGAGGAAAAATTCGTAATCTTCGATTTGATTTTAGAGGGGTATATCCACTTTAAAGTTAAAAATAAGATATTGTATGAGTAACTACACGATATATTCAAGCATAGACACTAATCAGAAACATAAAACAATAAAGTTTCCTCGATAGATAAAAATCACGAAATGACCTCTAATTTTCACATTTTTTCGATTCATCCTCAAAATGCTACAGGTTATTTGGACAAAAATTAGATAATTGATTATATTTATGCATGATCGACTACTGTCACTACGGATTTTTTTAATCCCTTTAGATTTAGAGTTATTCCGCTAAAACGAATTTGGTACTTTTAATGTGCAAAATTCAACATCTCCAACGTCTCGGAGCCAACGTCAAAACTTTTTTGGCATGCTCCCTCTTAAAATATAACCGGTACTTGGCCAATCACGGGCACTTCTATTCTATTGATTTTGTTTTTGTAGCATTTGTTTTGCTTTCATTTGAGTTTGTTGTAGAGTAACAAATAATCTTTTAATATTGGTTTGTTTTCCACATTGACTTACAAATAAATGGACGACGGGTCTAATACAAAAACCACGAAAAAAATGTCCCAAGTCAACCTATTTAAACGTAGTGACATTTCAAGGAATATGAAAAAGCTAAAACGTTGAATTTAAATTGTAATGTCATCACAGTACTGTCTAATTTTGCTTGCTTCGCTGTCAGTCGAACAAACGAAGACTAGAACGTGAATGACGCTCTGTATACGATTTTAACGCCCTATAAGTTCGGACACTTTTTAGCACGGACCCGACGTCCATATAACTTGTAAGTCAATGGTTTTCCATTACTTTTCGTAGAAAAAGTGTTGTGTGTAATCATTACACAATTAGGTCTTAAAATATCCAACCTATTATTAAGGCCACTCGGCACGGTACGCCACTTAAAGAACCCGCATTGTGCAACTATGGTATAAAGTAGTATTAACAGTCTGGAATTGTAAATTACATTTCTTCGGGATAGTCCAATTCTGCGTAACTAGCATTTGATTATGAGTCTTCATTTCGGTAATTTCGTAGCCAAATGAAATCCGCGTAAATATCGTGGCAACCAGATTGAGATTGAGATTGAGAGAGCGTGATTTACGGGAATCTATCGTTATCAGTCCGTAGGCAACATAATTTAATGCTTACTGTGCAAAATGAAGGTCGTAGTCATTGAAATAACGATGTAACAGCGTTAAATCCCTCTCCTGTGAACGAACAATGGCAAAATCATAGTCAAAAGAATTCGTTAGCGTCTTCAAATGCCTTAATTAGAAGTTTAGATAAAATAAATTCATTAGGTTTTTTCAAATTATAATAGCAGCCTATCTAAGTTTGGAAATAAAATAATATTTAAAAGAAATTCTAATGACTAATTGGTATGTAACCGGCCTGATATATTCAATTATCAGTTTCTTAGTTTCGTAACGTTGAACGACATCTAGCCGCCAAAAAAGGAATTTCGGTACCTGCATATGGATATGGTCCACATTATTAGTTCACGCAATATCAAATATACTGATTCGACCGATTTGTAACAAGTTAAGAAAAGATTAACTACTTCATTACAAAAAATAAAGTCGATAATTTCTTTTTCGACATGCCACGCGAGAAAATGATAAAACTAACAAAAGAGGTCGCAAAATCAGGGAAAGCTGGCACGGTCCACAAAAAATTTTATTGTGTCCGAGTTACCAGTGCAATAGTCTGTGGTATGTTATTCATTAACTCAGTTTTTTTGTTATGGCTTAACTTCATGCCTTTCGACCATACCAGTATAAAAATTATTTCCTCCGAACTTTCGTCACGTCACTAACTCACGGCACCATTCCGCTTCTATTAACTCTGTTTAAGGCTTCTGTAGTTTATTTTGATATAATAATACATCGAATATATTTTATTCAATTACGTAACACATAACCTCAAAAACTTCAAACTGGAATATAGGTTTTCTTTTATTTATTGTCTTCTCAGGTATTAATTAGATGCAAATTTCTTATTACTGATATT
>NW_020653731.1:10082418-10113485 GCF_003589595.1 Hyposmocoma kahamanoa
CGTTATGTTCTTTCATTTTTGGTCATTTCTGCATAATATCGTTCATATAACGACGGTAGAACGGTAAAAGAAGCTAAGCGATACTTGGTTGAAAATATTTTACACCTTGGTAGTATAATTTATGGATACTATTCAGTATATTGTTCAACACAAGCAAATTTGTTTAAAAGTTCAACTGGGTATAGTATCATATGATGGAATGCTATGCTTGAATAAAAAAAAACCACGGCCTACTTTATGCCCAGAACTATATTACTAACATTGTAAACAGCAATTTTCGTGATTTTTACAAAAAATAATAAATTAACCAAAAATAAACTTCTGAATTTAGGTTGTACTAAGTGACATTTTTAAGGTGTGTCTTTGATAGTGAGGTAGTAAGTTCGAACGTGCAAGTGCTCCTCCGCTCCTGCGTTTTGCATCGCACTGATATTTCGCGCTTTCTTTTGTTACCGCACAGAGTTATCACCAGTGGTCGGAAATTGGTCCGAATTTAGGTAACTACAATTTGGTAAATAAAGTAAATAATTGAAGGAAAATAGACGTTTAAAATGTTATTTGAATTTTATGTGACATTTCAACAATTTTTTGTCATATTTAGAAAAGTGAAAATGTAAAAACGTAAGATATAAAATAAATTATTTGGAAATTAACGTGAGACTCAGACATATTCACTAAACAGACGGATTACTCATATAGTAAGTTAAAATGGTTTAGAGAGTAACATAAGTTACTCGAAAATGTATTTAAACTATAAAAATTGTAACATGTCACACTATTCTGACATTCCGGGACTCAAAAGAAGAAGAAATAATCTCAGTACAGAGTACTAAAAAAACCGACCTCAAAAGTACGTAGAGTTAGTTACGTCTATTTGATAAGTTTCATTGAAATATCCCCTAGTTCGCCACTATACAGGACTTGATACTGGAGATAATAAAAATAGGTTCTCACTACGACACTACTCAAAGTATGTATATCGAGGGAAAAACGCCTTGAATTTATGAAATAGCAAAATCAACTAAATAATTGCTAAAAGTAATTGCTCCTAAATTAAAGTTAGGCGCTATTTATAAAAATGAATCTTCATGCGTAAACAGCCACCCTTTGAGGCGGATGATTTCCTTCAAAATGAAATGGGACCACTATGGAAGTACCCCCTTTCCAACAAGTAAAGAATCATGAAAATCGGTTCACAAATACCGGAGTTATCGCGTAACATACATACAAAAAAAAGAAAAAAAAGAACATACAGTCGAATTGAGAACCTCCTCCTTTTTTGAAGTCGGTTAAAAAATTTTTTAAGAAACCGCTTCTATACTCTCATAGCGAATTACGGAAAAGATGTTCACACTTTATTGGTAGGTCAATATAAAAGCATCCGAATTTTTGACTACTAGTTATCACCGTTTAGAGCGATTTATTGATATGATTAATATTTTTGTACGAAAGTAACATAATTAGATGTTAGTATATGTCAATACTATTCAGTTTAAAGTGGTTGTAGTTTACTTGAGGTGGTTTGGGCACGTATAGCAAATGCATGTAAGAAGAATTATCAAACAGAATTATTAAAAGTCTTCGGTTATTCCCATTAGCTCCATGTACGCAGTTCCGCGTGGAATAAATGTGTGTCAGATCTTTAGAAGTTCTATTATGAATCAAATGTAGTTGTGTATGATGTTAGTAATATAGTCCTGTGGGGTTGTTAGTATTTTACAAATTATCCAGTATAATGTAGGTCTTACTTGCAAAGATACGTGTTGCATAACTAAAAATTGTACACACATCCGATGTTTTAATTTGCATGCATCTTGTGTGTTACAAGACGCGTTACACGAGTGTAGTTACAGTGGAATGAACCCGTGTACACACGGAAACAGCATTTCTTTATGTAGTAAATTAGGTTTCTCCCTCTTGTAGCACGTTGCAGACTGTCTGAGTTTGTGCCTCAAAGTCTGAACCTAGACTTTGAGCACTAGACTTGAATTGCAAGTAGGACTAACTTTGTTTAGTTCGTAATGGAATTGGAATCCGGTTACTTTGAATGGCATGTAATTTGTATGATTGTAAAAATTCATCGGAAGAAGTTACTGAATAGTATTAGCTTCTATGACGCAAAATAATTTTATTGTAATAATTTAGAAAATTAACTACGTTAATCACAATATTTCCGGATTTATTACAAATTTACAAGTTTTCAATTTCCTTTTTTGTAGCTTGAAAGAGTGGTGACTAGAATAGGGAAAGGAATGTTGAGGTGGTTTGGGCACATATAGCAAATGGACGCAAGAAGAATTATCAAACAGATTAATGACAGTGACAGTGACAGATTAATGACAGATTGGAAGACAGTGCTATGATGGGACAAATTGACGTTTATTGAACCGTTTTAGTGGTTATTAAGTGTCTATACTACCTCAAATGGCTTTGGTTCATTCCGCAGTGAAAGTGTTGAATCAAACAATTTGGAAAAAAATATATTGAGGCTATACACTTAATACTGTTCGGTGTAAAAACACGATTTCTAAAAATTTTCGAGATAGAAAGAAAAACACATACCAACAGCATACATGAAATAGTAATTAATTATTCCTCTTAAAAATAGACCTATAGCGCCATTGACTTACAAATAAATGGACGACGGGTCTAATACAAAAACCACGAAAAAAATGTCCCAAGTCAACCTATTCGAAATTTAAATTGTAATGTCATCGCAGTATCGCGCTGTCAGTAGAACAAATGAAGACTAAAGCGGAGTTTGGCGCTCTGTATACGATTTTAGCGCCTTACAAGTGCGGACACTTTTTAGCGCGGACCCGACGTCCATATAATTGTAAGTCAATGTATAGCGCCAACAATTTATTAATAACTATAATAGGTAAGACGGCTATAACATTGTATTTTGTGGAATTATTTGTAATGATAACCTTCTTGTTTTATATGTTACTACAATTTTACAAGACGGAGTTTAATAAACGATAGTAGTTATTAAATGCCATTAACAATTTGTAGTGCCAGTTTTTTTTTAAATTTAACAAAAGTGGGGTAACAAAAAGATAAATATTAGAAAAATTGTTATTGTACATGTTGGTGGAATGGTAAATGAAGAAGTTGCGTGTATATAATTTAGTAACTGGTGGGGGAACAAATGGAGGACGTTTGCGAGATGACTCCACGGGAAGACGTACACGAGCTATTAAGCATATCCTAACTAGAAGCTCAGAAGGATCGATTGGATTATTTAGAATTTTACAACCAAGTTAAATATTTTACACCTATTTTGAAGTGATAAACAAATTATATTCTTTTAGAGAAGTTACGTAAGGGTCACTCCTTAGGTTAAGATGGTAATTGAGTGTTGCCAGATCAAAAAAGAATCACTTCAATCGATAAATTAGTAGTATTATATTAGCTCTAAAGAAATAATATTGACAAGTACTGTAACAAGTGTTACATAATGATATACAAGGTAATATTAGAGTACACGCCTACAATAATCTATTTTTATGTAGAAATACTATTGTTTAATAAGCAAATCATCAAGCAATGTGCATGAAAATTTTAACTAGCTTAAAAGTACAATCCTGCGGGTCCTGACGAAGTCTAAATTCCGGTTTGAGATAATTAAGGTCAAAGGTCAGCATGCTAAATCTCAATTATAAAAACTTTGAAAATATACTTCACAATAGGGTAGTAACCATCTCAGACAACTGTGGTCATGGGAACTGTAAAGAATCCAAAACGTTATTTTGATGTTACATGTGTTCTAAAAAATGCTCATTATTTTATGACGTTTATTGTATCTATCAATAATATCTATCTCTCTATCAACAATAATATATTATACAATTTATTTCATGACAAAATACAGTTTTCATTATTAAATTAATATCTTATTTTGAAAATGAAAATCCTGGAATTTAATTACGTAATACGTCATTTTAATTATGAATAAAATTACTCAACCTTATAACATATTTTGTATTTTCGACGTGCTAAATATTACGGGCATGTGACATGGCAAATAAGGCTTTTGAATCTTTAAATCTTTGGTTTGTTTGATTATATAAAAATACTGACGTTATTTTTGCTTCAACCAGAATGTGGAAGGACATAAAAAACTACAGAAAAAATATCAGTGTAGGAACAGAAGTTTTAACAGCAGTAGAGCTCTTTGTGAAAGAGGTCATCCAGGGAAGTAAGCCACATTACCTATTTCTGTCGCCCAGCAGTAATGCGAGCATTACTTTTTGGCGACGTCCCGGTTTTGAAGGGTAAGGGGTGCCAGTGAAATTACAAGCACATGAGACTTGATAATTTGTCTCAGGGTGGCGGGTGCAGTGACAGTGTCGCTCAGATCTTTACGATTTAAGGCTCTGAGTGGCACTGCGACTGCTATGGACAGGCGTGTTAACATCAGTCGACTTGTTCCTCCCGTCACTTATATAGAGGTGGAATATTTTACCCCTTAGTACCCTTTAGTAACAAAAAAAAGAAACATCGAAGGAGGAATCTCGTAACGTATACAGAAAAAATACAATCGAATGGAGAACCTTCTCCTTTTTTGAAGTCGGTTAAAAATAATTTCAATTCCAACGTGCAGCAATCGCGAAAATCCAAGAGCTGGGTTAATAAAAGCTCTTAAAACTACCATCATATTCTCTATCAACCAAAGGCAAACCAAAATTGCGATTCTAGATATCTGTATGTACATAAACAAAGCCTATAGTATTGCTATAATAAAACGGCCACTAACATTCCGGTTCGCCACAATAGTTCGTCGAACGATTCTCGCTAACATCAAGTGGCCCGGAAAGCGATAACGCGACAATTTATGTCGGTGGGACTATACAGTTATATTCAGAATAAGATAAACTATACCAGCAATTCTTTTTTGCCCAATGATTTTTTGAAAACAATATTGCTTTGATATTTTTGTGGAATAAATCTAGATCTATGTAGGCAAAGTCAGCAGCCAACAAAATAATATTAGTGTACATTTCAGCTCTCGCTGTAATCAAAAGAGCTGCATTGGATTTAACCCTAATATAATTTTCTTGCATAAAATCTAGTTCTCTGTGGGTGTACCAAGATGGCGGTCGACGACGCGGCAGGCCGAAGCGGACAGTGCTACGAATAAAGTTGGAGTTTCAGCGACAGCTGAAATGTAGACTTATGTTATTTTTAAACCAACTTCAAAAAAAGGAGGTCCCCAATTTAACTGTGTGTTTTATGTGTATGTTTTAGGTTCACTCTGACAAATAATAATCATTTGTGAACTGATTTCGACTATTTTTTTTGGTTAGGAGGTAACTCAGTAGTGGTCCCGTTCAAAATTGAAGAAAATATTCCACCTCCAAGGGTGGCAAATTAAGGGATGAATCAAATTTATTGGGTAATTCCACAAACTCTAAACATCAAATTTTTTTTTATAAAAAGATACAAAAATTTAGTTCTCAGTAGGTTTAACAAGATGGTGGTTGACGTCGCGGCAGGCCGAGGCGGAGGATGCCGCGAATAAAGTTAAAAGTCTGAAGCCACTGTTGCAAGTAAACAAAAAATATATTATGCTTGAAAATCGATATACTTTTATTTATACAATTATATTAAAAGTCTTTATTGAAATTTGTAACTTACCTCAATTAAATAGCGCTGAAATTTGTAGCTTAATTACAGTTTCAATATCTTGACCTATCGCTGACTGCTCACACTAGAAAACAAATATAACTTTCGTTGTTATTAAGCAAAGCATTAAAATATGAATATACATTTTTTTTAATTTAATTTGGATATGTTAAACGTACTATTATTTCCATAGTATCTTTTTTTATATAATACTAAGTGAGGGGATGAACCAGTTGTGTATCTGATGGTAAGCGACACGCCTGTCCATAATAGTTGCAGTGCCATCACAAAGATTTGAGGGGCACTGCCACTGCGCCCGTCACCCTGACATATAAGTTTACAAGTCCCATGTGCCTGTAATTTTACCAGCACCCTTACGCTTCAAAATCGGAATACAGTAATGCTCACGTTACTGCTTGGCGGTAGAAATAGCAGTACTTCCCTGGACAAACTCTTTCGCAAGGAGCTCTAGTGCTATTGAAATGTAACTTTACTTATAATGTTTGTTTGCGTATTGTTGCCCGGAGTATAGTAAATGTAAATGATCACTTGTAATACAGGTTGCCTGGCCATACGACGAAATAAGAACAATTGAAATCGGTGATTAATGTAGCATTAAACAAAATAAAAACAAGAAGTCAGATACAATGATCGAAGTCTCGTTCACAGTTTAATGCCTCTCATAAAAAGGTCGTAACTCTGAATTATTACTGGCAATCAAATTGTTTTGTTACTGGATAATAGCTTTATTAATTTTACGAGTTACATTGCTTTAGGTGCTTTGTTGCTTGTTAATTATTAAATTAATGTCCATCATATCGAGTTCTTAGGTTTTCGCGATTGTTACACATAGGAAATGAAACTATTTTTCCGGATTTAAATCGCGTATATTTGTTTTTTCAAACAAACCGACGTTTCGGGCCCTTTACAGGTCCCATGGTCACGGTTGACTGAGGTGGTACAGTCTTCAACCAGTTATGTCTAATATTGATGCAAACCACCCTATTTTTTCACTATAGTTACAATAGTTAATAATTAAATACCTTATTTTTAATTTTACAAAGAAAACATTCCAGTTTACGCTATATTAAGTTTTACAAATTATTTTATTGAATGAATTTTTATTAAGTTCAATTTATTATTAATTATTAATATAAATTAGAATAAACTAAAACGGGTTTGTTTGAAAAAACAAATACACGCGATATAAATCCGGAAAAAAAGTTTCATTTCCTAATGTCCATCACGTTAAAACAATACTGTAAGATACAAGTGATCTCTTATTAAACGGGTGTCAAGTCCATAGGTTCGGCACGAGCCTTTTTTATATTAATATCTGTCTGTAAAATCATTTAAAATAAGCCGCATTATCAGAGGAACAAAATAACATAAACCCACCGTCTGTCAGTCTGTATCGAATAGTCAGTCAGTCAGCTAGCCAGTTGGACACAATGTCACTAAAGGTGACCCACATCTTGTAAAGGAAAATAAATAATAATCCTTCTACTCATAGATCATTATTTGGGATCCGCAAAATCTTCCTCTTCTCTCTATGACTATTTATTACCCGACAACTCGTTGTTCGCTCTCTTAATAGGTAAGTATATGAAGAAATTAGGGAAAGAATGAGACTAGGCAAAGTCACTTAAACTCGTTTTAACCGGACTTTAACTTTAAATTGTCGTATAGTTTAATAACTAAATGTTATTTTGTATTATGTCAGTATCTATGTAAAGTATTTTGATTCGCAAAGCAAAAATCTCAGTGAAATTCTCAGCTGCATTGCGAAATTAATTTCATTTCTACGCAGCTGTCTGCGGTTGGCAGTAATTTGCACTGTACCCTTACACAAACTTCAACTCTCACAAATCTATGTAGAGTTGTATACGTATATACAGGTTTATTGTACAATTATTGCTATCTAACTAAGGAGAGTATTACTAAGTTGGGACCCTCCTTCGTCTTTGAATAATTTTAATAATTACTTATTTGTGTTCAGAATAAATAATAAAATTTAACAAAATATTTATTTTGGTAATGAAATCAGTTGCCTGGTTTTGAACTAAGGGTTCGTACCTGTGCATTGTAATGAGCAAAGCAGAAACTAAATTAAAGGTACTGTAAAGAGCACAGACCACCTGAGCGTTCTACAACTGTGACGGAGGGACAATACTCTAATTCTGTCATCCGAGGACTAATGTACACTATTTAATTTTTTTATTTATTTTAACTGCCTCCGTGGCCGAACGGTTACCATGCCGGACTGCCACGCAGAGGTCCCAGGTTCGATTCCTGGGCCGGGAGAAATATTTGTACGGCCTACATTTATTTTTTCCTGAGTTTGGATGTAATTTGTGGTTGTCTATGCGTGTGTCCATGGCACCTGCGACACAGGGTTTCCCTGTTGTATGTTGTATTTATATGTTGAATGTGTGTGTGTGCGTAAAAAAAAACATAGTACAAGCAAGAATAAAAATTGATGAGGTGCAAATTCAGAACGCATCCGAATGTAAACTTTTTGAGTTCATTAAAAATACTGGTGATTTATAGTTAAACTGTTTTTCTTGCATCTACTATTTTCCTGGCTGTAGTGAGGTGAAACCTTTACTACGCTCAGGAATCTACTTTAATCTTAGCTTCCTTCGCTCAGGTTTCAATACAAGCACTCTCTGCTTATGTAAATACTGACACAATGTGAGATGGATAAATAGAAAAACTAACACTGATGGTAAACTTTATACAGCACATTGTACAGCGCGCTTAGTAGTCACAAAAAGAACTAAAATTTTTCTTCCTTTTTTTGTCCCAATTTCAAGAGACTTTAATTTTTGGCATAATTTAAAAGCATGACTGTAATCAAGGATATTACGTTAATTTAAGGCAAGAATAATCTATCTTAAATATGCGTCTTGAGGTATTTTGTCGACGTATCGACACATTTCATTTAAATTAAAACTCAAATATAGGCATTTCACACCTTTTATACCTCTATCCCATATAATACAAAACAATTACACAAACTCCAACCTAACTGGGATCGTATCTCTTAATTTCGTGCAAACCTTGGCCTAAAATTCGGGAACTAATCCAAGTTGCTTACACGGATAACATTCGGGACTTTGGCGATACAAGTAACGCAATTACGCTTACCGTTACAACTATACGTTATCTTCAATAGTGTTGGAGGTAATTGTAACAGATATCGTATAGTGATATTTTACTGTTCCGTGTGTACACAGTGCAAAGTGTATTAATGGTTACCTATCAAAAGTCCGAAATGACATTTTCCAGAAATAATGTTAGATCGAATTTTTATAACCTCGAAAGTAATTTTGGGAGGAAAATGTTTTCTCTTTTAAGCCTAACCTATCCGAACCTAATCGTGTCTTTGCGACAAACATCCAACATATCCTGAAAGAACTACGATTTCGTTATAATTCGGTTTTCGGAATATTGAACGTCATTTCGGAAAAAATATATTTGAGTTTGTGATATGCTCATATGGTTTATGTTAAGAATTCATCTCATCGCATCTCATTTCAAGTATCCATACTGGCTGCAGTTGATTATTATACTCCAAGAATTGAGTATAGACAACAAAAAGAAAAAAGGTAACTAACTTATGACCAACTAGATACATAATCTTGACGATAAAACGGTGTCATACAGAAAGGAATGGCATGACGTACTATACGTTTCTTGTACGTCTGGCGTAACTTGGGCAGTAATCGGTGAGTATCTTACTCTGATTGGCAAATCCTTTCACAACGATAGCAAGCATTCCAGTGTATGCCATCGACATGATGAATAAATGACTGCATTATATACTTACTAACACGCTTCTCTTCCAATGGAGTAAGAGACTACAGACTTGCATCTCGCTTGCTCCGCTCGCTCCAGTATGTCTGAAATGGTTGTAAACCGCCAATAGGGAGCAATAACAATAGATTACTCGATCCCCATAAATTTAATGTATAAAGTAAAGGTGAAGACAAGAAGAAAGGCTGTAACAAAAAAAAACCGGTACAATTTAAAAAAATACTCCCTACTTAAATACTACGAAACATGTGTGAGACAATAAGGAACTTACCCCGAACGGGCCATATTTTCACAAAATATTAGGTAGGTTACTTGATTTTACAGATATTATATAGGTTACATGATTTAAATCGGAAACTGGTAAATGGATCGAAATTAGTGATGAAGACCAGCAGGAGTGCTCGCTTCAAACATTAAGTAGAGAATAACGACGGAACGAAACAAAGTGAGAACAACGACGCAAAGGAATTAAAGAACGATTAAAAGTTTGAAAAGAAGTGGCTAGGAACCAGAGAAAAGTGATAAGAAGGTGGGATAGCGACGGAGAAGGTCGCATCGTCACATGTTCAAACACTGCTGGTTTATTATGTAGACCACAAAAGTGTTCGGAGATCTTCGGTGTATAATAACAATTTAATCTCAACGGTATATGAGTATATAATAATAATCACAATTTTGGTTCTTGCATTAGTATTTTATTTTAACAAAAAACGTATTCTCTATAAAAGATACATCATAATACTGTTTTGTTCTTATATGTTATGAAATTTCAGATCAATGTTAGATGTTATCATTAAAAATTCTAAATGGTCGTTAATTATTTTGTGGCGCCATCTATTGACACACTTAGGTAATGCACCTAAGTAAAGCACCTACAAAGCTGAAATTGGATTTTAAAGTAATTCTAGTGACATAACGTAAATAAGTTCAGTAGATAACTAACCTTTCACCAAAGTAAACATTTTTTAATAAGCTATATGTTGTTTTAACTAATGCAAATATTTATGGTACTTACATATTCATAGAATGCATTCCACCTCCGCCGGCCACCCTGACTTATGTTTGTGTGGTTTTTCACCACTCTATGCCACTTCTTTTTTTTCTTGTTATTGCATGATTTTTCGCACACTTTCAAAGCCATGCACTAGGAAAATCCTGTATGGCGGTGCAATGGACCACACAAGTACAAACTACACCCAAATCCACGAGAGAAATGAACGAGAAAATGTGTACCTACCATACAAATATTTCGGGGATCATACTCGAGATGTCTACGTGACAGTCCAGCATGAGGTTCAGGCACGGAAGCAGTGAAATAATAGTTAAATAAAAAAGTAGATAATTCGTTTGGAACTCCCCATTTTGATCATTGGTTTTAAAGTAACTGATATATGTTGTTACATCTCTATTTACCTGAGGTAACAACTGAATTGCTAAACAAAACCGGGTATACAGTAGCGTCTCTCGACCGTACTTGACGTTGTCGTGAATGGTTAACTATAATATCTGTACCTGTTAGTGTATTTGCTAAACTTGCAGGTATGTATGTATGTCTGCTTCACTGAGTAAAAATATTGGTGTGCCTAGTATTTATGTGGTCTGTGGTGTGCCCTAACTTTGTCATTGCGACAACGTTTGTTTAAAGAACGAGTGCTTGGTATATTAGAAGCAGTAAAGTTCCTAGTGAAAGAGTTCATCCAGGGAAGTTCTGCCGCCTTACCTAACACTGCCACTAAGCAGTAATGTGAGCATTACTGCGTTACGGTTTTGAAGGGTTAAGGGTGCTTGTGAAATTACACGTGGGACTTGTCGACTTACAATGCTACCCTTATGGTCAAGGGGTTGGGGTCCCGCCACAATGTGAATTTTAATTAATTAATGGTAAGAGTACTAACTCAACAACTGTGGACCTGTATCGACGTTTTCTAGGCTGGTTACCGGACACCCAAGTTGCGTCACACGTCGCAGTCCATACGTGTGAATAAATAAATAGTGCTTTATTATTTTGGGCTGGCGTGCAAAAGAGGAGGCCTATGCCCACCCAGCAGTGGGTGTTAACGAGCTGAGATGATGATGATGATGTTAGTTTTTAACCGACTTCAAAAAAATAAATCTCAATTAGACTGATTTTTTTTGTATATATGTTGCGAGATAACTCCGGTATTTTTGAATCGATTTTCATGATTCTTTTTTTTTTGAAAGAAGGTACCTCTATAGTAGTCCCATTTCATTTTGAAGAAAATCATCCACCTCTAAGGGTGGCTGATCACGCATGAACATTCATTTTAATAAATAGCGCCTAAATTTTACTTAAGGAGCAATTATTTTAATGGTTGGTTTTGCTATTCTCCAATTCAAGGCGTTTTTTCTCTCTCAATATACTTTCAGTAGTGAGAACATAGTGAGAACCGATTTTATTATCTCCTGTGTCAAGTCCTGTATAGTGGCGAACTAGGGGATATTGCAATAAAACTTGGCAAATATGTGTAATTCCGCGTGCTTTTGAGGTCGGTTTTTTTAGTACTCTGTACTGGTATCATTAAGGTATGTATTACATGGATGATTTGTCTCAGGGTGACGGGCATAGTGGCAGTGCCCCTAAGTTCTTAGGGTCGTATTCCAGAACTCTACTCAATACTCAAGTCAGGACTTGAGTATTGCAGTGAGCACTGAAAATCATACTCAAGTCCTTGCCATTAGAGTCGTATTTCCAGTGCTTCAAATCATACTCAAGTCTACTCAAATCCTGACTTGAGCATTGAGTAGAGTTCTAGAATACGACCCTTTGTGATTTACAGTGCATATGAAACCCTGTTTTTAAGGGGCCGTGGGCTGCGTTGTGGGCTACATGTCATTTGCAAAAAACTTTTGGTAATCAAAATTCGTATAATAATTTCACTTTTAATTATTATTATAAAATGTATGTGTATGTAATTGTAAATTATATTTAAGTTTTACCTGATGAACATTAATAATAATAACGATAAAACCATTTATTTCACATATACACTCATCCATAACATTTGTTAGCAAAGAAAACTACTTAAGCTAGTGTCAGGTTTAAAATAATTATAAAACACGTTGACAAGATGACACGTTTTTTCAGCGCAAATACAAACAGATACAAAACAAATTACAGGCACATGGGACTTGTCAACTTATGTCTGAGGGTGACGGGGCGTTTAAAGCTCTGAGTGGCACTGCAACTGTTATGGACAGGCATATAGCTTACCATCAGGCGCACGACTTGTTCGTCCTATTACTTGAAATTATAAAAAAAAAACGATCACTTCACAAAATATAACACAAAATTACACTGAACAGAGAGAAAGAGAGTGAGAGAAACAAACAAATAAATACTGTGAGAAGTAACCAAATTTTATGTATGACTACAGTTTGTGCTAAATTGGCCCTGACTGAGCATAAATACTGTAGACCGTGAACAGTCAAAGACATGGTTATCTGCCCGTACCATATGGTGAGCGATTTGAGCGAGGAACTATTATGTATCAAGTGAAAACTTAAAGCAAAATAATGTAAGTAGTGCTTACATTACTTATAATGCAAGTAAATAATGTAAGTAAGTAATATAAATAATAAAGCATATTATAATACTTTCCAGTTTTACTTTCAAAACGCCCTACTGTAAAATCGTGAATTTGCAGATTGCCGGTTACTCTTTGCTGTCGTTGATTTAAAGTCAGCGTTTAAGCCATGTTCCATCACGCTTTGGCCCAATGTCGGGTCAAAGAATGCTATGTGCCAGATGTGTTAGACAACCACACCAATTTCTTGGAGTCAAACATTCTGATTCTACTCAGACGTGGAACAATTTTGAAAAGTTAGTTTCCCAAATTGGTCGTCCCGTGAATCGAATCCGAGATCTCGTCTTCCAGCGCCCACATTCTAAAACTACTAAATAATAGGCGTAAAAATATTGAGATGTTTGTTATTATTAATTATTTTATTTCTTTGTTAATGGAATTCATAGACATTTATTGTACTGACAAAATAATAATATTAATAGATTTTATTTGTAATTTGAGAATTGTATGCTTATATAAATTGTAATTATTGCATGTTTTTTTTTTTTGAAGATTTTATTTGATGTTGAAATGATTATTGATTTAATTTAATTCAAGTAAGTGAAATGTTGCCCTCTCTATGTACATTGCTGTGCCCAACAGTGTCCCAAAGTGTGTCCACCCGCTACAAATGTAAACTTTTGGGAATGCAATAAAGAATTGAGTATTGAGTATTAAAACGTTAAAGTCACCGAGGTCGTCACTATATGTATGCACTTCTGTTTGAAATGTGCTTTCGAAAAGACAACGTGGTAATAGTGAAGTGTAAGTACAGTCAGCGTCAGAAGTAAAAAGAAATTAAATATTTAAATAAAAATAACCATTGGTAACATTGGTATTCATGGTGCGTTTTTAATTATAAGAGGAAATTTTTGGTTGTTTCTTTTTAAATTCTATTGAATTAATATTCAATTATTTTTTGTGTAATTACTCCACTAGTTTGTTATAATTATTAATACAAAGATCGAAAACTTAAAAAATCCTTCGATCCAGCAGGATTCAAACCAACAAGTCTTTTAGCAAACCGTGGCAGACGCTATGTCAACTAAGCCATCAAGCAACTAAGAACCAGCGGACCTCACGAATTTTTCTATGTGCTTGTTTTGTCGGATCTTTGTATTTGGTTTTCAACAACTTTTTAGCCGTAGCGCCATCTATGAGAAATCTATGAAAGTATTTCCTCATCCAATTAGATACCTTTAAAGCACCAGTCCCGGCTGATATTTTTTTTAAAGAATCAGATTCTTTGACTGCTTTGAAAGAATAATTTCGATGCAGACGGTACCAGAAGTAGCGATCACTTTGCAGATGGACATAAATCTCGTATGCCAGCCATATCACAACCAAACGGCTGGAAAAAATGTAGATTAGAAAACTGTTTGGAATCTGAGAATAGACGTCAGGTCTTTATCGGTTGGGATCTGCAGAATATTGGACTTTTATATCGAAAGCTTCAGATTTCGTTTACTGCTGAGTCTTGATAACTCTCAAGCCATCAAGCGTGCTGCTTTCTGATTTTTGAGCAAGGTGATATTTAACAATAATTGTTGGCTTGTAATTTCTGTGGATTATCACTTCCAGTACTAATAATAATAAAGACACTTGTGGTCACATGTCAAAGTGCTTTTATCAAATCAAAGTCATAAAAATAATACGAACTGCAATTGAAATTTCATAACTCTCATATCTTAAGCATGTTTTTTTATTTATATTTATAGAAGTGCGCACTTGACCTCCATTTCACCTGACGGAAACATGATTATGAAGAGGTCGACAGTGGAGCATGCACATCTTAAACAATGCATTTTTTTATAATACTAAGTGATGGGGCGAACAAGTGGTGCGCCTGATAGTAAGCGACACGCCTGTCCATAACAGTTGCAGTGCCAATCAGAGTTTTAAACCGCAAAGATCTGAGGGTCATTGCCACTGTGCCCATCACCCTGAGACATAAGTTGAAAAGTCTCATGTGCCTGTAATTTCACCAGCACCATTACACTTCAAAACCGGAACGCAGCAATGCTCACATCACCGCTTGGCGGCAGAAATAGGTAAGGTGGCTACTTCCCTGGACGAACTCCTTCACAAGGAGCTCTGCTGCTACAAAAATGCTTACTCGGTCTCGCCTTGAAAAGGCCCAACTTATAGCGTTCAGTGAATAAGTCTGCATGCAAGGAATTTCACTCCATAGCCGTTTGCGATATAAAATAATGGATGGAATTAAACACTTTCTACAATATACCCTGTAAATTTCTCCAGACTGGTTTAAAAAAGAATATCTCGACCTGAACCTGGATTTTTTCAATGAAATAAAAAATACTGTAGTGTTATACTCGTACTAATCACACACTAAAAACTTTATTATCGTATCAATAGAACCTTAACCGCTCACGTCACGATAATCGTGTGTGTTATTGTTTGGGCTGGTGATTTCGGTGTTTATTTATTGAAAACATACCGCAAGTAGCGTTTCTTAAGTTTACCCTGAATATAAATGTTTATAAACTATACTTTAAGGAGTAATTTCATGGTAAACGTTAGAACCACTCGGACACAAACGGAATATTATCATATTTATCCAAGTACACTAAAAATTTCATTAGTGCTTTTTAAGTGCAGGATTTGCGGTGTATTACTGCATTTTATTTGAGATGTTCTTGTTGGTAGTACGGAGGGTATTTATTTAGCAATGCAGAATAATAATTTTTATTTATAAAAACTTGTATTTAAACTGAATCCTTTTCTATTTTGCGAAAGCAAATAGCCGCCATTTTTGCGGTAGGAGGCGCGCATCGCGTGAGCGGCTAAAAACGTTATTATCTTATCAATAGAACCGTAATGGAATCAATCACACCATATCGTACAATTTATTATAATCTACATGTATAGTCATATTAAATGAATTTAAAATCACATTCGTTGAATACGCAAAATAGGTACTTGGACTTCGTTGCACCATACCGTATACGAGGTGTAATTAAAAAAGACGTGGATTTTTTTATCAATTCCCGGACTGTGCAATTGCGATCTTCAGTTTCTATTTTAATTGGTGCACATATCCCTAACGCACGTTGGTAAGAGCAGACATATTGAAAGCTTACATTGCGATTTGTGATTTTTGACTTGTAGTTAAAATGAAGAATAAAGAATTTGAATAAAACTCTGCGTTAGGGCGCGTTCCCATTATGTCGTGACGACAGATAATCGTGCAGTTTAAAGTGTCGTGGCTTGTATTTATACAATAATCGCAATAGTGTATCGACTCAAAAAGTGTATTTTTTCAGAATCGATGAAATACGAATTACTCAATTCTAGCAAAATATTAAAATTTATGAGTAGATTAAAGTTTATTTATTACAGACATCTAAACAATTTCCTACTCGTCAAATAAAAGGAAAAACTTGTCAAGTTATGTCTCAGCGTGACGGGCGCAGTGGATGGAAGTGCCACCAGATCTTTATGATTTAAAACTCTCAGTAACATTGCAACTGTTATGGGCAGTGTGGCTTAGGTACTACCAGGCGTACGACTTGTTCGTCCCTTCAATTGGAATAATAATAAAAAAACAAAACTTAATCACACATGGTGATTGTTACGGCGAAACGCGGCTACGCCGCTTAATGGGTGGCCACACCAGGCAGGTTAGGCGATCAGTGGCGGCTGCACAGACGTCGCACTTGCATAGTTGAACGACAGAATCAAACTATTTTGTTGTCGTGCGGCGTCTATATATAATATGTCGCGCTCTTTCGCACGAACACCGCGAGGCAGTGCGGCCGCTCAGGTACATCATCTCATATTTTGTTGCAAATCGTGACAAATCGCCGTGTCGCACCGCTGCTTGTCGTACGAAGTCGCCGTCGCTTCGTAGTCGCCTTAGTAGTGCGGCCGTGGCTTTGACGTTGAAAAGCATTGATGAGCTATATAACAATTATGAAATTAATTAGCTGGGTAACAGCCCCTATTTTCATTAATGATTAATGCCTTATTATTTTATCAATTTTACTTGGTATATTACGGATATATTTGCTTTGAAAGCGTAGGATAAGAGGTAACATTGAAACTACCTCCGTGGCCGAACGGTTACCATGCCGGACTGCCACGCAGAGGTCCCAGGTTCGATTCCTGGGCCGGGTGAAATATTTGTACGACCTACATTTATTTCTCTCGTGAGTTTGGGTGTAATTTGTGGTTGTCTATGTGTGTGTCCATGGCACCCGCGACACAGGGTTTTCCTAGTGCTGGGCTATGTTGAGTGTGTGCGTTATTATTATATTATTATTTATAACATTTTTTTCCACCGCCGCAAAGTGAACAGATCTTGTTAAAACACTTTAGAGTGAAGCGTAATTGACGGTATTCAGTTTCTTAATAACGCAGATAGAAATAGCCATGCGAAGAATCACAATGAAATGTCATTCACTGGTAATACAATAAGTCATAACAAAATGAATTCTACGACCAACAAATTAATTAATTTTTTTAACACTTTTCTTCACACTTATCTGCTCAGAATGAAATGGTAGGTTTGGGGGTCAGATATCTTAGGGCATCTACTGTACACATCAAGTATATAACCAAAAATAGAGACGAAATGTCATTTAATTTGTTTGAAAACTATTCTGCCATATCGTTACTGTAACAACTGCTCTCCGATTGGCCCGAATTCGAAACAATTGACGGGTGTCGTCAATGGGTGTCGTCCACTGTTTCACTTCAAATCGACAAGTTAATTTGAGCTTTGCTATAATGGACGAAAATTGAAACATTTCATATTTAATTATCGATGAAATGTGATTCCGTTGGTTTTGTAATTAGATGTTTTGCTGTTTTTCTCACACCACCGAATGAAAAGCACGGCATTGTTAGAGATATTATCTTTATTACAATAAATACAGAATATTTTTTGGAATTTACGGAGACGTACACACAGGTCAGTAGTTGACCTGTCTATATTTCAGTGCAAACGGGAGTATCAATTCCCTCTTATAAATATCAATTTATAAGAGCTGTATAGCTAGTGTGTTACCAGGAATATATGGCCCTTATTTCGTCTCTATTTCTGGTTATATACTCGATGACTGTACATAATAAAAAATAATCAATATATAAAACGAACCCTGGTAGGCTATTGCAACGTAATAAACATTGCAATTATCTTTAATTGTTCAAAACAAAAAAAAGTGGAATCAAATTACTTTGCTGCTCTGCTAACCCCAAGGGTTCCCGGAAATGCAGAGTAATTTATTTCCATTTTTATTAATACGAATTTCCGCAAGTAACACCAGAATCTAATTTAAATAAAAAATGTAATTCTTTTTGAACGTGTTAAAAGTGAACGTAGACAATATAAGCTGATACTTTCATCGCTTAAACTTACTAGGTACATTTATTTTATTTTTATTTTTTTATTTAGACATTTATTTCAGGCCACATGGCCCATATAATATATACCTTAAGGACTAACATACATGCAATATAATTGACAATAAAATAAACAACTAATCTACACGTATTGCACTTGTCGGCGACGTGTGGCGCAATCTGGAACCAGCCGCGGAATCGCCGATATATGACACCCTTCAGCCGAAACTCTTCTTTCATGAAGGAAGAAGGAATTAAAATTTACGTTGTGACGAGACTCCAACGGCTCGACCCTCAGCGTGTATTTGGCTTTTAGCCTCATGAACTCCACTATCTCCTCAGACTTCGTGGAATAATGTAGTCGTGACAGGTACAGCAGCGTCGTCGGTGTTGCCGAACGAAGTAAAAAGTTCGATCCTGTCGGTGCTGTGCCAAACAGGTTACAACTGGTAGGCTTTCTCTTCCTCTTCACCACCTTTGTGAAGTCGTTGTCGTCGCATTGATTCGTCTGCCTCTGTGGTTTTGAAACTTCGGAGACAGACACACAGGGATTGCTTTTACTCTTAGCCGATTGCCGCCTCTCGAGTGTGGGCTGGTAGAAGCTGCTACAGCAGCGTATGCACATGCAGGGGCGGACCGGTCACGCACCCATTTGTGCCGACTCGACACTGCTGATGTATGCATTTTGCGCCCCACGATGCGTGTTTACATTAGAGACTTCTGGTGACCTACATACCGAAGCAGCGTTGTTTAATAACGCAACTTGCGCACGCTGCTCACTTGTGGTGTTACTTGAAGCCTCCAATCTACACTGCAACTCGGCCAGGCTTGACGGGGAAGTTATATTTTTCAGCAACTTCAGCTTTAGCGCGCTTTAAAATCTATTGGTGAGCCTACCGACTCATGGGAGACTCTAATTATGTATTTAATTATCACTAAACTAGATTCAATCACGGAGACAGAGTGGGAGAGTCACAAAGGTTCTATCACTTCCGATCTTCACAATGAGTCATTAACCTTGGATTATTTGCTTTCTTTTTTGAAAAATAGAGCAGTCATGTTGGAAATGATAAGTTTGAGTCTTAATAAAAACAATCACAAGGCAAACTCCTACTGTAACAGACGTTCCATACAATATACGAATTTTTATTCCAGAGAAAATAAAGCCATTAATTTCGCACAGTGTTGCATAGAAGCTTAGTATAGGCAGGAAACGAGTAGAGAAAGGAGAAGATAAGAGGCTGACCACAGCGACACATACACACATTAATATTTTAAGTGTGTGTCTTTAAGAATTCAATTATTTTTATTTTGCAATTTTAAGTGCAGTTTGAACAGATATTGACCATTGAGAATGTACACACTTTTGGTCACTTTTACCATTTAATTCGTCTAGATATTTGTGTGCAAGCTGTTTACTTATTCCGCATTATCGTGACCTAATGCAGTTCATAAATATATCCTCTCACGTATTTACCGGCACTTCTCACGACCATTACTTTTAGCTTTTGCTGCTCGAAGCTCAACTTCCAACCCTAACTCAATATAAACCAAAACCTCTGTCTAAAACAGCTAGTATAATAAAACCTCTCATACACCCATAATATGCAGGACATTACAATTGACTCCTACGTTTGTCCCTTTTTGATGACCATTTGAGGCGCACTTTTGACCAAAAATCGTTTCGGACGCGAAAACGCCTACAAAACATTAAAGTTAACAATTTAGAACCATATCACTTCTAGGAATAAGGGTTATGAAGCTTGCAGTATAGGTTTGCAAGAAAGAGTGTAAAGGGAAATGTAACAACGGTCATACTCGTTACAGTTAGGATAATGTCCTATTTCAATAACGTGACGGCAAATTGCTCGGATAATATCCTGAATTTATATTTAATAAGCGTTGTTTTAGCTGGAAATGTCTTAGTAAAGAGACCTTGTTAGAATAGTTCACTGTTTTCTTTTCGTATCTGGGCTTCTGGTGCCGTGAACATAATGGCTTCCATCGGATGTTTCAACTTGTATTTTTTCCAAAAGTTTAATGACACAAAAACAACAAACAAACAAAAAGGTTAACAACATTGACCTGGAAAAAATCAATAGCACATGAAGGGTACGTACGTACCTTAAATGCGGAAATATTCTTTTATTTTTCTTAATATGAATATCTGCATTAGAAAATTTTTTTAAACACTTACCTAAGACATTAATTGAAACACCTAAAATTGCAATTAATTAAATTCATGAAACCTAATTAGTATTGTATGTATATTAAATTTGACAGACGTATTTAATCGTAAAAGCCAATGTTTATTGAAGAAATTTTATGCTTATTATTGTTTCTATCGATTAGTACCATAAAATAGCGAGTGTTTATTTTTTGCATATTTACTTGGTTCGACTCCCAGCACAAATATCTAAGCTTTCAGAAAATCTGTGAATATAGTTATTCATATTAAGAAAAATTAAAGAATGTTTCCTTTATGTAGTTATAATTTTTTTATAAAAAAAACCGACTTCAAAAATTCGTGGAATTACATCTATTTGCCAAGTTTTAGTTTGCCACCCTTAGAGGAGCAATAATTTATTCAAATTAATAATAGAAGAATAATAATAATAATCACTCTTTCCATCAAAAAAAAACTTATCAAAGCCAGTTCTTATTAATATATAAAAAATGCAATCGATTTGATATTTTAAATATTTAAGGGACTTCCTTACCTACTTCACTATCACTTCATGTCCCATTGATTTTTCCACCCTGTGTACCACTGGTCCAAACATTACGATGGTAGAGAACATGTGTATTATGTCGGCCCGAACATGACATTGGTTGAAAACATGATGTGCATAATTACGTTCGCCCAAACATGACAGTGGTTGAAAACATGTATGTATAAAATATGTAGGCCCAAACATGAATATGGTTGAGATGTTATGTAGGTTGGTATTCTCATGTAATATGAATTATTTCAAGTGAAATTATTTGACTAAGTAATTTTGTTTTTAACGGTGTTTGATGTAATTTATTACGAGTATTAATAAGTCAAATTGCTTTCAAGGAATATAAAAAGAAATTGTTGCTGTTTAACGCCAAATTATACCGCCTCGATTTTCATGAAAGCAATTTTCAAGGGTCATATTTTTACGTTTGACAAAAAAAGAAATATTTAATACATTCAAAGAACGAAATATATACATTATAATATTTTTTATGATATCGTAAAATGAGCCTCTCACCTCAGTCATTACAAGCGTCCATTCGAAGTTATAAGCGATTTATATGTTAAAGTTTACGTTTTCTTGGAGATGATAAAATTCTATAGGGGTTCGGGATGATTTTGGTGATAGGTTTTTGAAAGTGTCTGCTTGGTTATGTTCATTTATTGTCACTTCGCATAGTTTGATATGTAACTGAGTATCCATGGGGTTTTTTATTTGTAGTTTACTATTTTTTTGCATTTTCCTAAGGAAAAGAGTTTCGTAAGTAGTTTTTAGTAAGCCTTGGTTAACACGGCATTGTCCTGCACGTTTTAACGTTTTCGGTTATAAACGGATAGACAGCGGGGTGTTCACACGATATATTTTCATGCGTTTAAAAGACGGATAGCCGCAATATTCACACGCTTTGTTGCACTTTTATATGGGCATAGAGGACGTCCACGGCTTTGCCAGCGGAAGAACAGAAGGTATTATAATATTATATATAAGTTTATCCAATGAATCAAGAAGCAGTGCATACAAACATATTCAAAAATTGTACGAAAATTTCAGTTACTTTCGAATGTCAGTAGAGACAGTTTTGACAATTTATTAAAACGTATGCAAAATTCGACATTACCAATAATAAATACGAATACTTCTATTTATTCGGTGACAATTCGATAAAAAATTTTAAAAAAGATGCATTAATTCTATGCGCCACTGTACACCGAATACGTTAAAGTTTATTCGATTTGCTTGACAAGTCCGTTGAATTTTCGATAAACGTAGAAAGCTGTGTGCGTTTTTATGCAGGACAAATACCGTGTGAACGGTTCTATACCTAATGCATGCGCCACTATTTCTTCGGTAAGTATTATATTGAAAAAAACGTACAGTACTAAGCCATGTGAACGGGGGGTAACACGACCATAGAATAATATTACTCCAGGGAAAACACGACCACTCCCGAACGCAGCGAGTTGCATATATGACTTTGTGCATTGTTGCATTGCATGGGATGGGATACAGGTTTGGGATACGGAATGGTGCTGCATTATGTTGTTTTTAATTTTGTTGTTGTACCTATATGTGTATAATTGTATCAGTTTGCCGGGTTATCTTTTTGTTCTACTACTTTTGGACTAGGTTTAGATATTGTTATTTTTAAATATGTATTTTTTTCCTCATAATTACGTCTGTTTGTCCCTCAATAAAAAAATGTCGTGCGCCTGGCGACACGCCTGTCAATAGCAGTTGTAGTGCCACTAAGAGCTTCAAATCTCAAAAGATCTGAGGGACACTGCCACTGCGCCTGTCACCCTGAAACTTTATCCTTCAAAACCGGAACGCAGAAATGCTCACAATATTGTTTGGCGGCAGAAATAGGAAAGGTGGCAGTACTTCTCCCGACGAAGTCTTTCACAAGCTCTACTGCAACTAAAGCATTTCACATAATAAATAGACTTTATCAGTGCATCCACGTTTATTTATAAATATTATCTTTTAGATTGTCCGCTTTTCTCTTTTCGCTTATATTTCTCTCAAATTCTAAAGCGCTGTTATTGCAGTAACGCATTAAAGTTTCATAATGCAGATGATATTTAATGCTTATTTATCAGGGTGCAGATAAAACTTTATGGGTTATGGGCCGCCGTGGTCTATTCTACTGAATATTTGATATTGCTTTTGTGTGACATAATGCTTTGCTTTAAATTTTGAGAAGGATAAACTGTATTGTGTCAATATATCATCATACCCTTAGGTTAAAAAGGCCAATGTAGCGAATCGCGCAGTCGCTTAAATATTTTATATATAGTTTTTTTATGTTTAGTTTTATATTCAAATTCTAAATTTAAATGTGATTGCTTTTGGCGCCTTTTCTTTACTATTTTCTAGTTTCTGTTTTTGAATTACATCGAGTATATAACCAGAAATAGACGAAATAAGGGCTTATGTCACTTTTAAATATCAACTCTCGTTTGCATTGAAATCACAAATTAGAAAGCTAAAATAGTACAGCACCAACAACTGACCCGTGTGTACGTCTCCATATATTCCAAAAATATTCTGTATTTATTGTAATAAAGATAATATCCTTAACTATGGGGGGCTTCTCCATTCAAAATTGTGGGGAAAAACAGCAAAACATCTAATTACAAAACATTTCATCGGTAATTAAATATTAAATATGTAATTTTTCAATTTTCGTCCATATAGCAATGCTCAAGTTAAACTGGTCGAGTTGAAGAGAAACAATTGACGACACCCGTCAATGGTTTCGAATTCGGACTGGCCAATCGGAGCGCAGTTGTCACTGCAATGGTTTGGCAGAATACTTTTGAAAGAGATTAAATTACATTTCGTCTCTATTTCTGGTTATATACTAGATGGTGTTTCGTAATAAATTAGTTAACTGTAAGTACATTGACACTGTCTTGCTTACTCGTTGATAGCACCCACCCGAACCCATTGATGCAGACCGCTACAGCCACATTTCCAAAATAACAACTTTTTGAGAGGTAGGCTTATGTCCACTTACACTAAACTCAAGTACGTCTTAAACCAATACATAAATTGATAAGACACTCTTAAGTTTATGTAATTTAAGATAAGATAAGATAAATATAATTTAATCTAACACAATATAAGTAAAACAAATGTAAATAAAGCTATTATACTATTCAAATAAGAATTATAAATTATACATTCTTCATAGTAAAGCCATACATTTTAATATTAGTATCTATGGCTCAACTCACACTGGCGCGGGGGTTTGAGTTCTGTTTTTCAACTACAACGCTTGGCGACGCGAGTCGTCGCGCAACTACGCTCGCATTAGTGCGCCCGGTTCACCAATTCCATAACACAAATTTGTACTTTAATAATGGGAAAATAGAGATGAATATACTATAGACGCAAAACATGACGCGTCGCGACGCTTCGACTCTGCGCCAGTGTGAGTTGAGCCTCATGTGTAATTGCGATGCCCAACATAAGTAAACGTATACCTGTATTTTAGGCATATTTTTGGGCAAATATCTTTACATTACAGCTTAAAAATAGATTATCTTAGAATTTAGGCTTGTATAGTTCATGAAATACGAACTATTAGGAATGTATTCCCAACACTGACTGACATGAACTAGTTCGTCTTGCACGGTCTTTGTAGTTCATAATCTTTTTAGCTCAGTACGAACTAGGATCTATCTGGGTTGATAGTTCAAAATTCAAAATTCAAAATTCAAAATTCGTTTATTGTTTTAAAAGTGGTACAATGGATGGAAAAGTTATATACTGTAATTTCACACTTTTAGTCATTTCTGACATACAATATACAATTATGGTTTTTTAAATCATAATACAATACAATATTTCAAATTAAATGTGCATTAAAGACTAAAGAATGTCAAAAAAGAAGCAATAAAATAAAATAAAATCATAATAAAAACCATGTCAAAGAATCAAATGTCCATACACAATACAGTACACATTACATAAAAATATACCTAACCTAATCAAATATTTCATTTACATCATAAAATGTTTTTTGTTTTAACCAAAGCTTTAGTGAGTATTTAAATTTATTTATTGGTTGTAACTTGAGAGTTTCAGGCAAACTATTATAGACCTTGACACACATTGCATAACAACTCTTCACGTATAATGCTGTTCTGGGTATAGAGTCCACAACAAGCCTGTTTTGGTGCCTTACATATCGGTTTAAATTATCTTTAACTCGTTTGAACAAACCTTCGTGATTTCGTACAAATATACACAACTCATATATATACAGACTAGGGAGAGACAAAATGCCAAATTTTATGAATAAAGGTCGACACGACTGGTCTGGTGGCGCCCCATACATTGCA
This sequence comes from Hyposmocoma kahamanoa, assembly GCF_003589595.1. Classification (NCBI taxonomy): domain Eukaryota; kingdom Metazoa; phylum Arthropoda; class Insecta; order Lepidoptera; family Cosmopterigidae; genus Hyposmocoma; species Hyposmocoma kahamanoa. The sequence continues at coordinate 10,107,886 of NW_020653731.1, forward strand.
CGCACACATCTTTTCTGGGCTTTGAAGGCCCTGTCAGCATCAGTACTGTTTCCCCATAACAATAGTCCGTATCTAAGATGAGACTCAACATGACCATAGTAGGCTGTGAGTAAGGTTTGACGCATTGCTGTTCTTTTAAGCTGACTCATCATATACACATAGCCACTTATTTTGTTACATACCCTATTTATGTGACATTTCCAGTTCCAGTGATCATCAATTTGAAGTCCGAGAAAACAAGTATCATTTAACTCCTTCAATGGCTGTCCTTCATGATTTATATTAAGTTTATATTTACGTCCACAGTGATTTACAAATTGTATATAATTAGTTTTGTTAATATTAACATTCAAATTATTTAATTTTAACCATTTTGTTATTGAAATTAGTGTGTCATTTAAATTTAATTCATTAGTTTCTATGTCAGTGGTTTTGTCAATTGGTACAATTACTGAAATGTCATCTGCAAATAGAACACAATCATAATCCGTTACATTTGGGAGGTCATTAATATACAAGATGAATAGAAGAGGCCCTAGCACACTTCCTTGAGGAACACCATATCCGTTCACTCTATATTTTGATCTGAATGTCTTAATTATAGAATTTGTACCTACGTTTACAATCTCTACACACTGCTTCCTATCTTTCAAGTAAGACTTCATCCATTCCAAGGCTATACCTCTGATTCCATAATTTTCCAGTTTACTTATTAGTATGTTATGCTCTACAAAATCGAAAGCTTTCGACATGTCAAAGAATATACCAACTGTATTCTTTTTGTCGTTTAAATTGGTAATTATTTTGTGCATTAGCTGAAAACATGCTAAAGTCGTCGACTTACCGGCTCTAAAAGCATATTGATTATTTTTAATTATGTTAAATTTGTTTGTGAATTTCATTATTCGCTTATGCATTCACCTGTCTTTTCAATAGGAAAGGTGTGAGAGAGACAATCTTTTACTGTTTTTAATACAAGTTCGTGTGATATGCACGACTAAACATTGCCAGCTCATTTTAAGTATCTAATAAGCACATTACGTATTAAGTATTCGTATTTTTTTGGTAAACGTATGCATTTTATCTGTATGTGTAATATCAACCTACGTGTGGATGAAATCATTGAAAATGTTTATTGATATTAGAATGGTGTATATATACACATATATACACCATTCTAATATCAATAAACATTTGGTGTATACACATACACCATTCTAATTAAAATATACGTTATTCCATTATTGTTTTGTAAACAATATTTACTTCAAATACTAATCTTAAACCTGTTAAGAATGCAGGAAAACCAAATAGTATGTACTGATTCCATACAAAATTTTATATATAACAGTGTACTATATAATAACAATAATAATAATAAAGCACACACTCAACATAGCCCCGCACTAGGGTAACCCTGTATCGCGGGTGCCATGGACACACACATAAACAACCACAAACTACAACCAAACTTACGAGAGAAATAAATGTAGGCCATACAAATAATTCTCCCGGCCTGGGAATCTAACCTGGGACCTCTGCGTGGTAATCGTTCGGCCAAAGAGGCAGTTAAACTTATTATTGTTGATCTCATATTACTAGAAATCCATAGAAGTTCATGTTAATAAAATAACTACTACTTGGAGCGTTCGAACAACGTCCGAGCATGGACAAAACGATGTATCGAACTAGAAGACCGACCTAGTTCAATTGACCGATTGAAAACTACATAGGATCGCCCACTTTAAAACTCTATCAGGCACAAGTCTATAATGTATTAAGAGTGTCTTTTGCATTGCAAGCATTTTTCTTTTAAACAGTAATTAATCGTTACGAACTCGGGATAAGTCTCCAGTGCAATTCACAGTGAAAGAAAAAGCCGCGTGTTAGGTCTTCTAAATAGTCCTTATTATGTCCATTATTTATCGGTATGGATAACTAGACCATAATTTTTTTCCTCAGAGGGGGCGCTTTAAAATTTATTAGTTGTTTTAAAAATATAACACTTGTTTATTATAGTTACGAAATGCTTAATGATTAAAAATTAAACTTAAAAAAAGTAAAAATTAATTTGTTTATTGAAGTGATATTCATTTTTTGTGACATTACTCCACTAATTGGTTATAATTTATTTATCCAAAGACAAACACTTAGAAAAAACTAGTTCGATCCGGTCGGATTCGAACCGACTTGATCCTTGGCTTGTGACCTAGCAACCCGTGCCAGACGCTGTGCCAACTAAGCTACGGAACGAACCAGCGGATCTCGCGAATTTTTCTATGTGCTTTGCTGTTTTTGATCTTTGTGTTTGGTTTTCGATTTAAGCCGTAGCGCCTTCTATGAGAAATTGATGAAATTTATATTATACTCAAACTCAGGATATAAAATACACATTTAGCAGAGCTGACATAACAAGAGAAAAAAACAATTACAGCAGTAGAAAAAAGGTTACATAAAGTCAACGAGGAGAGCCAGGATTACAATAGAATGAAATCTCCAACATGCCCTTTTAATCCTGGATGACTTGCTCCAGCAGCTCACCAACAAATAAATGGTGCTTACAATAATGTAAAGCTTTCGTGAGAACATCAGCTATCATTTGTCCGTCGGCATATACCTTAACTCCAAGTCTTCCTTATGAACAGCCTCTCGGACATAGTGATATCTGGTATCCACGTGCTTGGTGCGCTTATGAAACACAGGGTTAGTGGCAAGTTTGGCTGCAGACTGATTGTCACTGTATAGAATCACAGTCTCAGTTTGCCCCGTCAACTGAACAAGTACTGCAAGAACGTACACCGCTTCTTTGGCTGCTTTTGACAAAGCAATATACTCCGCGTCAGTGAACGAAAATGCAGCAATGCTTTTAACAACCCCAGGAAATTACATTCCTATCTAATTTATAAACAAACCCCGAATATGGCTTACGATCAGCCCCGTTAGCCCAATCCGCGTCAGTATATCCATACAAGCAATATTTATCACAGATGATACTTTTTCTGTACACAAGACCTAAATTCATTGTGCCACTTAGGTAACGCAATACACGCTTAGCCACGGCAAAATGTTCCGCTGTATACTGGGTATTATACTGACTAAGGACACTAGCGGTAAATGAAATATCAGGTCGAGTGGTCACAGACAAGTACATCAGGCAACCTATCAATTTTTGATACATGTTAAATTCATGTTAAAACGTTATAGCAAATTTTTAATATAAGTTTTCTGGGTCAACTTCAATTCACTAGCAGCACGATCTACCCTAATGCCTAACATCTGTTTGGCATGACCTAAGTCTTTAATTGTGAAGTGAGACTTCAGCGATGTTTTCAGCTTCTTAGCAAGCTCGTCATACTTGTAAAAAACAAAAACATCATCAACATATAGAGCGATAACAATGGTTTTCTTACCCACTTGACGACTGAAAAAGCAGCTATGAGAGCTTGCTCTTAATTTTGCTGCGAGTAAAACTTCCTTTACCTTATCGTACCAAGCACGAGACGTTGACTTCAATCCGTACACGGCCTTTTTGAGTTTGTACACTTTATGTTCATCGCCTTGCTTAATAAAACCTTCTGGCTGTGACATGTATATCTCAAAAGCTGTTTTTACGTCCAGATGGTCGATCTTCAAATTCCATTTAACAGCAAGAGATCAGATATTTGAATGCTTTGAAAGAATAATTTCAATGAGAGATGTCGCTATTAATTCAAATTAATTTTTTATTGAATTGATATTCAATTCTTTTTAGTGACAACCGACCCATTACCGGTTCTAATGGACGGCCAATAAAGGTGACGAAGAGTTAAGGACCGAAAATTAAATAAATAACTTATCTTGTGTAGTCAACTGGGCTGGCTTTATATTTTTTGTTTTAATGTTTCAAGCTTAGTTTTTAAATAATAATGGCACGTGTGTTCTGTTAAGCGAAAGCGGGACATTTTTAAGTATTTTGAGGACAGCGGGAAACGAAGCATAAAAGCGGGACAGTCCCGCTCAAGACTAGACATATGGTCACGTTACATGGAGCGCAGAAGAACTGAGTTTCTGCGACCAATGTTATTTCGTTTGTAGTCGTGAAAATGTCACAATAAAGAAATGCTATTGGCTATTAAGACATATGTGGCTCTTATCCGATACGCTTCGGTAAATAATGGTCCTTATTGAAGAATACATTGGTATATGTACAGTAGAATGCTCGTAACGCATGTTTATTTGGTATAGCTTTTCCTCCAGGACGAGAATAATCTGTTACATATTATGTTATATAACTACGTTAGTTTGTGGTAAACGTAGTAGTTTGTCATCATTAGACGAAGTACAAGTTATCAATTATTTTAGTTTAAAAAGATAAGAGAGTTTTAATGTAATAACGTTTTAATTTATATTATTTTTATAATATAATTGCATGCAGCTATAAATGTTTATTTTTAACCGACTTCAAAAAAAGGAGGTTTTCAATTCGATTTTTTTTGTCTATGTTTACTGTATTTATGAACCTATTTCGACGATTCCTTCTTGTTGGAAAGGGTTACTTAAGTAACCCCATTTAAAATTAAAGAAAATATTCTACCTCTAAGGATGGCAAAGTATGAATCCTTCTTCTTCTTTAGGTGGCATCTCCTACCGGAGGTCGGCTACCATTATTACAATTTGGGTCCGTGAAGTTGCGGCTCGGAACAGTTCTAAGATACTTTTGTTGAACCATTTTGCAAGATTTTGAAGCCATGTGGTTTTTCCACGATCACGTGTTCTGCGGCCCTGGAGTTTTTCCTGCAGAATGAGTTGCAGTATTTATTACTCCGCATTGTACCCGAAATACTGCGGCTTCCTCCTTTTTACTGTATTCAGGAACTCCAAGCTTTTGTGCATCCTCCGCAATACATTGTCATTGGTAACTCTATTCGTCCACGACATTTTCAAAATTCTTCGATAAACCCAAATTTCGAAGGATTCTAACCATTTATATAATGTCTGAGTTAGTGTCCATGTTTCTATTGCGTATAAAAGAATTGAAAATATGTAGCACCGCACTAAACAGTATGTTGTCGTTAGTTTGAAACTACGATTGCGATAGTTCATTTTAATAAAAGCACTCCTGGCTTGCTCTGTGAATCCGGTTTATTTAATTTCACCTACTTTCCGTAAGCCGATTTCAATGAAACTTGCCTCGGAAATGCAATTCCAATGAAAATAAAATATTGTGGTGAGCTAGGCCTAATCTGATAATAGAAATGGCAGACAGACGAGAGAAGCTCTTCAACAGGGTTTTTTAAGTAAGTAAATTAATGGAGGATTATAGTAGAAGAGCTCCTTGTGAAAGAGTTCGTCCAAGGAAGTAGGTACTGCACGTTACCTATCTCTTGTCAACTTATGTCTCAGGGTGACGGGCGCAGTGGCAGTGCTCCTAAGATCTTTGTGATTTAAAGCTCTGGTTGACACTGCAAGTGTAATGGACAGGCGTGTAGCTTACCATCAGGCGCACGACTTGTTCATCCCGTCTCTTGATATTATAAAAAGAAAAAAGGGATGCGCGCACGCGCACTCGCACATGCACACGCACACGCACACGCACACGCACACGCACACGCACACGCACA
>NW_020653731.1:10113495-10125343 GCF_003589595.1 Hyposmocoma kahamanoa
ACACGCACACGCACACGCACACGCACACGCACACGCACACGCACACGATCGACGAACCAAAAGAAAAAAGGGTCATTGAAATTCGGGAAGTGAAAATCACCCACCAATGCGTTATGTTTCAACAATATGGCTAAAATGAAGAGCTGCCTGACTGATAGTACCTCGGCATCCTGGTATAGGGTGGTTGAGTATCGTCGTGGTTTGAAAAGGCTGACCTTAAGTATCAATCTTGGTGCCCTTTCTAGTTGCAACAAATGACTTTTTGCAGCACCACTCTAAGTTGAAATGCCATTTGTTATTACCGATTGACCCAGTGCTAGGTAGACTAATTTGAATAATTTTTTATCCATGACATGTCGCAGATTCTTAAAAATATATGTCAATTTCCGCACTCTTTGTGTTAGGTTCGATATAATATGATCTATGAACGAGAGATGGTCATCAATGATAATAGGTACTTAGTATGTGAGGTTTTTTCAATGAGCGGGCAAGCACACTTAGTGGAACTCCAATAAGAACAGGAGTGCGCAACTATGTTTGGGACTCTGACTAAAGGAATGGGACCTCTGATAGAAAAGGTAAGGAATTTGGTTTTGTCAATATTCAGGGATAGAGTATTCACGGCTAGCCATTTTATAACGGCATTGAATCCCTCTTGGGGACAATCAAAAACCCCTTCCCATGTTTCGTCGTAAAACGTCAGAGTCATGTCATCTGCGTATGATACGATGTTGCAATTTCTTAATTTCATCTGACATAAGTCATTTACGTAACATAGGAAGAGGGTAGGGCCGATAATGCTACCTTGAGGAACTCCGAAAGTAATACTGCCAGTACCGGCATTTTCCTGAGCGCCGAGACCATTCGCATAGCTGCAGGCCGCCGCCTTAGTGTCCCAGTTTGCTCCCCTCAACGGTGTCCTTGCGGCTATCTCCCGGTATGCAGCCCTCAACGACATCCTCCCCCGGGGGTTAGCCACTTTTAACGTGCCCACTATTCTCAAGCCAAGCGGCATGTCGCGAACAGATGGCAAACGCCCGGACGGAAATTACTCCCATCCCTTGGAGTATGGACCGGGAATTGGTGTGAGACGCCACAAGTGCCGACACACATGCCCCATCCTATCTCCAGTATACCAGCAAGAGGGCTGGCTCCGCAGCTGAGCTGGCGGAAAGAATGAAAAGTAATAAGTACCAGAATCTCGGCTCCTACTACCTATTTACAGCGGTTGGAGTCAAAACCCTTGGCCCGTGGGGTCCCAGTGCCCTTCTTCTGTACAAAACTTTATCGAAAAAATTAAGTGACTGTCTGGGAAACCCAATGCCGGCAGCTACCTTGCCCAACACATTAGCATAGCAATACAAAGGGGGAAAGCTAAACAGCCAGCATCTTGGGCACCTTGCCGCGGGGACCCAATTTTATTCATATAATTTAAAAATCCTAGTTTTATTTTCTAGTAGTTATGCTTTTATTATCTTTTTACCTTACCTGTATATTATCTTAATTAAAACGTTAAGTAATGACTAACATAGTATTATCTCACAATTGCAAAAGTTGCATAAATATTACCTATTTAATTTCAAAGCGACAGTGTTGTCCTGTCACTTTCAAATTAAATCGTACACGAATGACATTCAAATATAGCGAAATTTTGGAGATAAATTATTAATATGTCGCAATTTTGAGATAAAATATAATATGACGCAATTTTTTAGTTAATACCATGTTAATAACTTGAGTACATTTTGAAGGTTCCGTGTCATACATATCGGTGTTTATGACTCAAACTTTTTATGACTGCACTCCAATTATCCCATTTGCGATGTTTATTGTTTTATATTCTACTGGTATACATTGTAAATGTTCATTGTGGAACAACGTGCAAACTTTGGTGATAAAAAGTTGCATTAACAACTCTGTCATCAATATCTATATTTCACTCGTATGACGCCTTTTTAGACAACATTGTAACAATTTGACGTGACTTTGTGACAATTTTGATATTCACTTGCAATGCAATTTAATAATAGAACGTTTCTCGTGTATGACGCAAATCGATAAAGCTACTAGAAAAAAACTACTGTCGCCGTCGCCGGGTAAATAATGTTTTTATTTTGCTCCAGTTTCAATTCAATTTCGAGAAAGGACATAGCTGCATGCAACCAACTATGTGACCTCAGCTTGGTTAGCTTAGTTCGCGGTGTGAACAGATGTATGAAAACATGCTGCGGCTACATGAGCTAAAGCTAACTTAGAGTGATTATTACACACGGCGATTTTTATCATCGATGCGATCGCCTATAAATCCCAAGTGTAGCGATGCAAACGCGCGTTTGTATAGATGCAATCGCGCGCTTCCATCGCGTTTGCATCGCTGCTTAAGCGGGAGCAGAGGAAAAATTCCTAATCTTCGATTTGATTTTAGAGGGGTATATCCACTTTAAAGTTAAAAATAAAATATTGTATGAGTAACTACACGATATATTCAAGCGTAGACATTAATCAGAAACATAAAACAATAAAGTTTCCACGATAGATAAAAATCACGAAATGACCTCTAATTTTCACATTTTTTCGATTTTTCCTCGAAATGCTACAGGTTATTAGGACAAAAATTAGATAATTAATTATATTTATGCATGATCGACAACTGTCACTACGGATTTTTTTTAATCCCTTTAGTTTTAGAGTTATCCCGCTAAAACGAATTTGGTACTTTTAATGCGCAAAATTCAACATCTCCTGTCGCATGTCACGCGAACTTCAGGCATATATTGTTTTCACAAATTTGGGCGGAGCCAACGTCAAAACCTTTTTGGCATGCTCCCTCGTAAAATCGCGCGCGTGTATAAAGGTAGACGATTAACGACTGCATCGCTACTGCATCGCGTTTGCATTGCTGCTAAAATGCTGCTCGCGATGTGGCCTGCGCTTATATATTTATAAACTGTCAATAACCATAGCGCATTGGAGCGTGGCCCTTTGTTATGTACGCTCGATAATAACTATAATACAAGCCTGGTGATCTCAGGTAAATTTGTAAGTTCTAAGTTGTATGGACATAGAACCTTAAAGAAACGTACTCCGTACCTATTAAACAGCATACCAGAGGTTATTGACCATGAAAGTAAAAAAAATGTAAATTAAAAAGAAATGTCAGAAGATTATTTAATAATTATTATAATAAACTATGTAAAGAAAATTGTTACACATAGGAAATTAAGCTTTTTTTTTTTAGGATAAAAATAGCGTATATTAGTTTTTTCAAATAAACCAACCTTTTAATGATCCCATTCAGTCAGTGTTTTTTTTTTATAATATCAAGTGATGGGGCGAACAATTCGTGAGTCGGGTGGTACGCGACACACCTATCCATTACACTTGCAGTACCACCCAGAGCTTTAGCACCATCCTGTGACATAAGTTGACACGTCCCATGTGCCTGTAATTTCACCAGCACCCTTATCCTTCCAAACCGGGACGCAGTAATGCTCAAATTACTGCTCGGCGGTAGCAATAGGTAAGGTGGCGAACTCTTAGACAAGGAGCTCTACTGCTACTAAAAACAGTCGTGACTAAGGGACCTGTCGACAGACCAAATCGCTGGGTTCTGAGCGTGTCTGCCTCCAGAGGGGTGATTGAGTGGCATTTTCGTATGCACGTGTGACAGTGAACGTAAACGAGTCCAATGTCGTTAAAGCGTATTCTGGTATATGAATCGAACTTTAATTCGACTCCAAACGACAAGTCATACGTATTCTGCTAAAATTTTGACAGTTCTCTCAATAGACTTTCGACGACTTAAGGTCTATCCACACATATCCGGGCCGTGGCCGTGACGACGTGGACGGGCCGTGCTCCGTCAGGTGCTCAAAAAATATCGTTGTGTATATTTTGTATGAACTCGTTTACACATTTGCACATTTGCATTTACACGTTTGCACGGGCCCGTAGTTCATACAAACTAGCACGACCCGTCCATGTCCCGGGCACGGCTGGATATGTGTGGATAGTCCTTAAATGTCAAATTTCACAATCCAAGATGTCGTTCATTAGTCGTTACGTTTCGATTCTACTCATATCAACGTTCGTTCAAGTGATACGTGAATACCCATTTTGGATAGGACTTCGATCGAACGACTACGTAACCTTAACGATATTTTGATAGCTTGAACTTACGTGAATCACACTACTGTGCTGCTCAAGCAACATCGGTTGTTAAAATTTTACATAGCGTACGGGTTTATTGATGTTTCGAGGTAGTACAGGCTGTTAGAGCTCGTCACAGCATATAATACCAGTCATTTTATTACGTTTTGTTGTACCCTACATACATAAACAATTGTATTATAACACATGCGACACGTCACAAAAGGCTGTCGTGTTGTGTTCTTGTTGTATGCGTTAGGACGCTCTTAAGAACTTTAGGTATTCATAAGTCTGGTTTTTCTCACCCATTTTTCTCCTGTTTCATTGTTGCAGAAGGACGTCCCATTAATTTTCCCCGCAAAGCCGTCTTCCTTTAATTAATTTACTGCCAGAATGTATAAAATATTTCCTAGAAACGGACAGACAGATCTTTTTATTGCGGCTTGTGACGGTTGAGTGAGTTATATCGTAGTCTGGGAGCTGATTGTAGAAAGTTTCTTTTTTGGAAGCCCGTGAAAGTGTGTGTGAAGCAGGAGTGAATTAATGTAATAAGTTTAATAAATTAGTTTAATAAGTTTTGGAAAGGCACAAAAAACTAAATAGTAAAACGAGTTTGCCTGTAGATGGTTCCAGTGATCCCAAACTGATAGCCAATATTTTCAGGGGGCTTTTAGAGTGGGCTCCAATTTGACATCGAATCCTAGTCCTGAGTCCTGTATAGTAAAAGATCCAATTAGATTCTCTGCGAAGGATGTGGCAGACATTGTACAGCATTTGAAGAGAGGCAAGTCCCCCGGACATAACATGCAGGATCACATCTTTATAGAGTACTTTCTATGTTGTACACTTTTTGTTTACGTCATTCGTATTTGCCTGATGCTCTTATGAAGTATAGTTCTTCCGATACTTAAGAACTCCACTGGTGATATATCAAATAAGAATAATTATGGACCTATATCCCTAGCTACAGTAATTGCAAAAGTATTTGACGGACTATTAAATAAGCAACTTGATACTGTACTGTCGCTTCACGACACTCAATTTGGTTTTAAGGAGGGCCTGTCCACGGAATGTGCTATATTATCTTTAAAACTACCACTGAACTGTGAAGTACTATATCGAGCGGCAGACTCCGGTGTATGCTTGCTTCCTGGATTTGCCCAAGGCTTTTGATTTAGTTTCATATAATAAGCTTTGGACAAAACTAAGGGGATGCCGGTAGTCCTCCAGAGGTTGTAGCAATTTTTCCATACTGGTATGGCAATCAATTTAATGTTGTAAGGGTGGACTTACGTCACCAAGGCTTTTTAACCTATATGTCAATTCTCTGATCAAGGAGCTCAGCAGCATGTATGTTGGGTGTTTTATTGATGATGTTTGTGTGAATAACTTAACCTATGCCGACGACATGGTACTGCTGAGCCCGTCGATTGGTGGCCTAACAAATTACTAAAAGTTTGTGAGAATTATTCATTTTTGCATGGTTTGAGGTACAACGAGAAGGAAAGTGAATTTATGTTATTTAAAGGTAACAGTAAATATTCAGACAATATTCCACCTCTACTTCTTACGGAGTACCAGTAAACCGTGTAAAACAATTTAAATACCTTGGGCATATAGTCACAGAAAACTTGTATGACAACTTGGACATAGAAAGGGAATGCTGGGCTTTGTCAGTTCGGGCTAATATGCTGGCTCATAGGTTTCCTCGTTGTACAGCTGAAGTCAAAATAACGCTTTTTAAAACATACTGCCAGACATTCTACACGAGCAGCCTATGGGTCGATTTCACTCAGAAGGTCTATAACTCCCTACGTATTATGTATAATAATGTGTTCAGGGCTCTGTTTGGGCTTCCTCGATACTGCAGTGCGTCAGGCATGTTGCCGATGCTACTGTAGAGGATTTTTACGCACTAATCTGTAAAAAGGTGGCATCCTGTCTGCGCAGAGTGCGAGAGAGCTCAAACAGAGTTCTTAAAATGATGGGGGATAGGTGGGACTCTGATCTGCTTGCTAAGTTTACCGAACTTCACGTCCTGGGAGCTCGGTAAACTTACTAAGTATAACACATCTTGTAATCATTTCATTATGTAATCAATTCCATTCATTTCATTTATTTTATTTTATTTTTATACTGTAATTTTTGTACTAACAGTAGAATAGATAGTTTGTAAGTGTACTAACAAAATGGACTGTATATTGTCTGCAATAAATGATTTTTCTTTTTATTATTATTTTTTTTATTGAACGAATTAGTATGACTTGCGATTATTAAATGAGTTATGATTATTATGGTGCAACCATTGACCTGTCAATGGGTGCAACGAACATTCTCACAGCCAACTGCCAACATCAAAAGCGTTTAATCCCATTCAAATCAAGCATAAGTTAAATTGTAATTTTGGCAAAATTGATTAAGTATGTTAACAGTGTTTGTTTACGTTTGAAGAACAATCGGTGGCAATTTTAAATTTATATATAATTGTAAAAATACACAGTCTTATTGACACGTCATAAATTTGAAATAAATTTAAAAAAATAATTCAAATCTATTTCCTGTAACGTTAGAAGAAGTACAGCTGCGTCTATGTAGCACCATATGAGCCAAATATTGATGAAGGTTCAATAACGTAGACGACACAAATGAATCACAGGTAGTGGATGGGGTGCTTAAAGGCGGCTTCCTACGGTCCGTGATTCTGCAGGACGCGCAGCGCCACCTCCGTACGGTGTTCGGGCGTGTTCACGCCATAGGCCTATACATGCTAGCCCGCGACTGCTCGGACGGCAACTAGAACCACGGGCCGTGGGAAGACAGCATAATGGTGTCTTCGCCGCGCGTCTTTGAAGTTAGCGATACATGTATGGAAAGCATGTCAATGAGACGCGGCACCTGTATGCACGTACATGCTGTTTCATATCAACGAATGATTTGACTAGAAAAGTTGAATCTGTGACTAGACTAACTGAGAATTAAATGAAATGAACGCTGAAATCGTCGCTACGAATGCTAAAGCGGCGGTGGCTGGCGTGCGGTACTATGTGTGATTTGTCTTAACTACTATTCCCCGAAGCAATGAATGAACAGTCTAAACATACATTCCTATGTACACTGGATTCCAATTAAGGAAGCTCTAGTAACCTCGGGGATTATTTGAAAGTTATACGGTTATATCAAGACACGTTTGCTTTTGAAAGACGTACTCGTGGGAATTATAAAGATGAAGCTTCAGACTTCGTTAACAGCGTCACTGTCATGAGTTTACAGTGTTACATGGATAATTTTAGATCTTGTGAATGCTAGAAGCGTTGTACAATTCGCCATATAAAAAAGCTGCGGTAATGGTTTGACCAACCACCTCTCAAGCAGATGTCGTGGCTTTGAATCCGGCTCGCGCCTTTGAGTTTTAGGAATTTTTGTGCGAAATTTACTATGAGATTTTCGGTGAAGGAAATCATCGTGATGAAACCTGCACGTCGATGAAAATCAAAATCAAAATAATCTTTATTTCATAGGTAAGCATTATTACATTTGAAATCGTCACATTGGTTAAACTCTACCGCTCATTCGTACGGCAGATTCCCCTGAGAAGAATAAGCAAGAACCTCTTCGGGTTGCTCTTTGTAAATAACATGTGTACACATTCAACATTTACAATATATTTTTTTTTGTTTTGAAACATCAGAGATCGAGACTACCTCCATGAGCTAAACGGGTTACTACCACGGATTTTTGTCACCTGTACCGGGTTCGATTCCCTAGTTTTATTTTCCCTATGAGGGTAGAAAATGAAACTAATTATACTAATAGAAAACAAATAAATTACAATTTAAAATATAAATTTAGAAAAAAAAAGGTACATGAATTATAACGGGTCGTGGTGACGTGCCTTAAGACTTAGGTTTTCCGCTTCCGAGTATGGTACTTCTCTGTATATTTGCCGGTGCAGAAGAAGGGCCACAGGACGAGCAGCAATTGGTTGCCGTTCTACTCCAGTGTATGAACCCGGAGGAAGCTCAGCAAAGGTGACTCACTCCGGAGGTGATTCTGCAACCCGAAGGTAATGCAATCTGATGGTAATTCCTGCAACGGACAACCAACCCCACCCACTGACCAAGCCCGCCGACGGAAAAGAGAATTAGTGAGAATTAGCACCTACGTAGTAGCAGTTGCCGGTGGCGCGACTAGAACGGAGTTGTAGTTTAAATTGTGCAAAAAACTGAGAAGAAGAAAAAGAATTTAGGTAGTAAGGCTGAAGAGCGAGACGTTTGCTTATTGTTAGAAAAGAATAAATACCAAATAAGTCTAGGAAAACAACGTCTGGTGAAAAAATACATTTAAGTTTGTTCATTGCCCTAACCGCACGTTTCTGCAGGGCAAAGTTTCTATTGATATCGGCGGCGTTACCCCAAAGTAAAGAAGGCTCACAACTTTCGGAAAATATGTGAAGTCCCCGCTTTGGACTATGGCCTAAGCCTTGGGGAGACTCGAGCTCAGAAGTGTGACATATAAAGGAGTTGACGATGAATAACAATAAATTCACACATACACATGGAGTCAATATACTATTAGTGTTGCGGATCCTTCAATAAACTCGACTTTTTTATTGCTCTTTAATAATTGTAGACTGTATGCATAATGAAAATTTTCCGCATACACTTTCCATGAACTTAAGACTGATTCGTAATTACTTAACAAAGGCATAAATTCTTAGTGACTGAATTAAAAACTGACTTATTAGTTTTTTGCTTATTACAATCTTGTTACACTTCATATAAATACCTACATATAACGGCACGGCATTTCTGACACTGCATGGGACTAAGCAATGTGGCCGCGGTCGCTCCCAGCCAATCAGAGCGAGCAAAACTATCTCACGTGGTTCTTTGAACGCTCGCTTTGACATCAGTAACAATTAATATTCGCAGTAGTAAGGTAATTTTCAGTTTGATGGCATATAGCATTTCGCTACGAAATGCGCCCATATTAATGAAAGTCAGTGGCTTTGAGAGATCAGTTGAAAGTATAGAATAAATGGAAATCCTTTTAACATTATGACAATGTAATTTAGTACTTAGAATGGTTTACTTACATTCAACTTATTTCGTATGTTTCTACGCATAATTACTCAATTTCTTTGGTAAGATTCGAACCCAGAACCTCTAGAAAAGATAGTAGCTATTGTGCCGATACCCCCAATTATTGTTATGGTCAGAGGTCGAGGCCGTAGATATTTTCGACGGATTCTCATGCTCAATACACGACCTTGGTGGACCAACGGTTTGCAACATGGGCGCTGGATGAGAAGATTCTAGGTTCGATTCTCGATAGGACCAAATTTGAGAAATAAACTTTTTTTATTAGTTCAGAAATCTTATTTGTGTTTGTTCGATCCTTGTATCAATAATAATAACAAATTAGTGTAGTATTAAGAAATATATGAACATCATGGTAGAAAAAACTTCGATGATAAATTACACCATAACTTTTGTTTTGTATTTTGAGCGAGATTGTACTTTATTATTTAAGTCAAGGGAATTTGCCTACAGGATGTTAGTGACTGGCCTTTCTGGTGGCTCATTCTTCAAGTCAAAGTTTCGAAAAACGCACGGTGCGTTCGTTAGCCGTATCCCGTCCAAACACAACATTGACATTATGAGTAATTTCTGCTACGTTAACCCCACGTGGGAACCGTATTCGAAAATTACTCTGATATTCGCTGTATCCATCTTCACGTTAAAAGCTGAATGTAAAAACAATTGAAAGCCGAACAATCAAATATATCACTCTTAAAAATTTTGAATGTTTTAGCTCTCGCGCGAAAAAAGTTTCATTCCGAAATTTGACACCATGCTAGTTTAATTTTAATTCAAAGTGACCAGTACGATAAATAGGCAATTTCATATTTAAGCCCCTATTATAAAACTCATAGCGGTATATTGACACAGCCTGTATTATTGTGAAAATAATATGATACAAACACAAGTTTGTTATAAAACGTTTACAGACCAAACAGCAATATAGTCGAAAAATTTCAGTACGCCATTCTGGGGCAATATGTTTGTGTCACCACTTCACTACTAATGTAGTAAGGGAAACGGAAACGGACAGAAAGGCGCATAAAGAAAATTGCGGTTGTGATATATTACAGTTTTGTTTCATATAAAAGTTTCTGCGCGAATTGTTTTAAGCGTTGTCGTTTTCTCTGATGTGTGATGTCGCAAGAGCAATCATCAGCTCTTCTCTGTCACTCATCGCAGCTCAGGGCTCATTGAATACCAGCGCCACAGTCAATTACGGCTGTGGCATAAGTTGAATGAAGACCTTTTGCTTACGCCACAACCCATCGACGATACAGTCAATAGACGCCTAATATATGATTTTTTGCAAGGAATTCATTCTGTCAACCGCTTGAGGTAGGGTGATGGTGAAGCGGGATACTTCTTTCTGATTGGCGCAATCAAGGTCATAGGGATAGGACATTGTAAATTTTGAATTACGTTTATCGATTAAATGGAAATTATTAATTATAAAAATAGATTATATTTTGAAATATTAAAATAAAGATATGGTGGCATTATCTACTAGTAACATATTTTTTTTACATATAAAATTAACAAGAACATAATGTTTTATACCGACTAAGTTGGCAAACTTGTTGGTATAAAAATAATGTTGTTAATTTCTTCTTACTTTCAGTCCTATTGTTGTGCAGTATTTATACTGGTAGGAACATATTATCTAGATTTAAAAAAGACAATTTATAATATTTACTTCAAAGTAGTAGTACCAAACTGACAATGTACGGACAACGGCACATCAGACTACACATGTTGAGTGTGCGTTATTATTATTGTTATTTTTGTTCGAAAATCGCCTCCATTGCAACGGAACAAGATACGTCAACGTGTAGCTTGATGTGCTGACGTGTGTACTAAACAAAAGAGCATCTCAAAGTGAACAAAACTTATTATCTAACTTGTCGAAATTATAATAAATGGGTTATTTGATGAAATGATACAAGAGTTGATTGCTTGCTAGTAGAAAAGTAAATAGTCTTATACTCATTAAAACAACATAATCGATACAAGTTTTAATTTAAATCGGCACGTCACTAGCTAACGCTTGGCGAAGGAAATGAAAAAAGAGACGGCGTAATTAGATGCATATAAAAAAAGGGATGCAACTATTATCGACATATTTTGTTCTACGAAAACCGTATTCACTGTTGTGTAAAAATTAGTAACAAAATATAATGTTATCAATTTTTTTTGTATCTATGTGTTGTGGCGTTGTAATAAATGTCTATTTTATTCATAGATATAGAAAAAAGGGGAGATATGTAATGACGCTATGTAAGATCAGGTGCCGATGTCGCCACTTTTTAGCTTGAGTGCAATTCAAACTTTACGCTCTATTATCTACTACCATAACTTAAAGATTTTGATTGGGTACGGCTAAAAACGTGAAAATGGCGTAAAACGATTTTAAAATTTAACAGAATTAAACTTACAGGCACTTAAATAAGAATTATATTACAATATTTTAGTATTTTTTCATCCTGGTTCAGCCATTCACCAACAAGTGGCATTTTAGTAAAAATACTATTACTAAATACTAGTATATAATAGCTAACTATTACACGTTACATGGCGCTGAAACTCATTTTTCGTTACACTAAGAACTCATGGAGCGG
>NW_020653731.1:10125743-10179994 GCF_003589595.1 Hyposmocoma kahamanoa
TGCAATAAAACGGCAATTTCATACTTTAACCCCTAATATTAAAAAAATATTCCATTTTTCATACTATATCTACACTGGTACTGGTGTATTATTAAATTAATATATTAATATAAATTATTATTATTTTCTTAATGGCGGCCACTAGGCTTGGACCAGTGTCAGTTATATAAGAATAATATAAAAAATATGTCGATCGTCGCCAGTGTCAATTTTCCATTATACGTTACCCCGGTTTGCTGAAGCTGTCACTGTCAAGAAAAAACTCGAACCATCAACGAATTTAATAAATTAAATTGTTGTTTTTTTATGAAGGATTTATGTAATTTTCTATAATTGTTTCTAATTTATTTTGCATACACATGTAAAATAAAGCAGATTTTATTTTATTTATTTTTTAAATGCATTTGCTACGGGAATTGAAACAAAGTCAGAAATAGCAATAAGAAAACCAATCTTTTGATTTTCCTGCAGCATCAATCCAACCTTATTTTATTTTAAACTCATTGGAAAAACTTAAAAATACTCTACGTTTAATCTACGAGTAGGTATAATGGAATTTAAATATCTTAAATATATAAATCACATAATTTTTTCCTCAAGCAACAGCAACATCCAAATTGACATGAAATTGAAACGGTTGTCCGAAATATGAGTTGTGTTAAAGTTACTCGAAATAAAATGTTTAGTAATAATAATAATAATACAATAAAATAAATCAATTTAACGTGAATGCTTTTCGCTTAGATATTTTAGGGACTTTACAAAAATCATAGTAAGAAATTCAAACATTTCAGTAAAAATTTATTGTCGATAAACATCAGTCTTTGTAAATGAACAACACTATATTTCGATATAGTGTTGTGTATAGTCTAGAAGTTTCTATGGAGACAAAAAGAAAACATTGAATAATAATAGAAATAGTAACTAAAAATGCAAGTAGCCGGTGGAATGTTATCTCACTGGGTTTAAAATTTTTGTTTTCACTCCAATTTTTACAATTTATCGCTACAACTTGGCATTTTCACGTTTTACGAGATCTTGTATGTACAACGATCGCCATGTCACTGTGGCGATGTTTGTAGGCGTGTCACGTCGATATGGTGATTTTGACCATATCGAGGCGACGCGAACCACGCCCCCATACCATATCTCCCCTTTTTTTCTATATCTATTATTTTATTCTAATTAATTCTGTCATTGCATTTATGCAAATACAGGGTGCCCTATTACAAAATGATTAATTTTTTATGCTGTAATGTAGCATATTCCCGGGGTGCGGTCGGGACAAGCACACTATTGTTACCTACAGAAATTTATCCAAGGTTCTACAACTAACGAAGGAAACCAACACCAAGATTTAACATTGATCGTTTATTGATAGGTTTACAATAAGCAATAAATGCACCTCTTAAGTATACTAGAATTACATGAACCACGCGGGGTTACTACCCTAACTAATCTAGTGACGGCGTTGAGCTAAAGGGTAGGTTTACGGGATTGAAGGGTGAACAATTCGCACGGCCTGAATACACCTTGGTCACGCGCACAATCTCTACCCAACCCAGGAGACGGACGGGGAGGATTTAGTGTATATATATTAAATCTATGAGGTAGGTATTTTTAACACTTGGTAGTTGGCTGTATGAGTTTTTCTTTTGCGTGTTTACATAGTTCATTGTTGGTAGATAGATTTAAAAGTTTAGAGCAGCGGACAGTTAGATTTTTATACTTACTTTGCAGGATTTGGCTGGAAAGAAGTCGCATGGTCCATAAATGACAAACCTTCCGTGTCCGTGTTTTGAAAGTCATGCTAACATTTCCGAACATGTTTGAGATAACAAGTTTTTTACTAATTTCTTACGTAGAATCTTTACAGAGAAGTTTTGCGGATGTGACTTTATAACACCGAGGGTGTGATATGTAACCATTGACTTACAATTATATGGACGTCGGGTCCGCGCTAAAAAGTGTCCGCACTTGTAAGGCGCTAAAATCGTATACAGAGCGCCACACTCCGCTTTAGTCTTCATTTGTTCGACTGACAGCGCGATACTGCGATGACATTACAATTTAAATTTCGAATAGGTTGACTTGGGACATTTTTTTCGTGGTTTTTGTATTAGACCCGTCGTCCATTTATTTGTAAGTCAATGTATGTAACAATAAAAAAATCCAAAATATGCAGCAGACTGTATCAATGGGGTTCGGGTGGGTGCTATCAAAGAGTGAGCAAGACCAAAGAAAATGTACTTAGGCATTACTTAGGGTATATTCATCGAGTATATAACCAGAAATAGAAACGAAATAAGGGCCATATATTCCTGGTAACACATTAGCGATGCAGCTCCTATAAATATCAACTCTCGTTTGCACTGAAATATAGACAGGCCAACTACTGACCTGTGTGTACGTCTCCGTGTATTACAAAAAATATTTTGTATTTATTACTAAATATTTTGTATAACATCTAATTACAAAACAAACGGAATCACATTTCATCGGTAATTAGATATTAAATATGTAATTTTGCAATTTTCGTCCATGATAGCAAAGCTTAAGTTAACTGGTCTATTTGAAGTGAAACAGTTGACGACACCCATTGACGACGCCGGTCAATTGTTTCGAACTCGGGCTGACCAATCGGAGCGCAGTTGTCACAGTAATGATATGGCAGAATAGTTTTCAAACAAATTAAATGACATTTCGTATCTATTTCTGGTTATATACTCGATGAGTTTATTGAACAAACAACGAAAAGGCGCCAAAAACAAGTGCATTTAAATTTAGAATTATAATATAAAACTAAACTGCTAAAAAGATTGTATAAAATATGTAAAAAAGATTTGTAGTGACTGACGCGATTCGCTTCATCGTCCGATATCAATCATAAATGAGCAGAAAAAAGTAATTTTTTCGAGTGCTTTTGAACTCATCTCAACTATGTTTATAGTCACTAAATAATGGAGACAAGAGCTATTTTGTCAAACACAAGCAGTCGTGACTTAAGAAACAATTGCAAAAGTTTTGCCGGTCATCCCCGTCTTGCTTATAATCCTTTATTTGGGGTCGGCGCCGTATTTTCTCATCTTCCATTGTTCCATTGTCTGTTGTCGTAGAATTTCTTGCGCGTGATTTATCACTAATAAAGTAACAATTGTCACTCGTACCAGCGGCTTCATAATAGGAAATTGTGCCAGATCTCTTACCTTGTGAACTGAACAAGGTAGAAAAGGTAAGAGTGAGATCTCAAAGAGAGAGAATGATTTTTAATCGAATTAATTTGGTACAAAGAAAATAGCATTTTTGTTTGATGCTTTCCGAGATCTCTTGCATCTCTTTTAATTTAATGAAATAAACGCTCACTATTTGTTTAATATAATATCCCCTTAAAAAAAAATTGCAATCATAATCTATGAGCTTCACTTGCCCGGAGGAAACCACGGCAATATTTTATAGATTGGGCGTGGAATCTCAGTTTTGTTTATTTACATTTTTCATTTTCCAGCAGCTATTTTCGCAGTGTAGGGAAATGGTCTCCCTTCCTTCTAGGATTTAACGCTGCTACTTGCCAAGATCTCATAATAAGCATCTAGCTCGTAAGAGATGAAATTATTTTTCTGGATCTAAACCGTGTATGTTTGTTTTTTCAAACAAACTAACGTTTCGGGTTCTTTACAGGTCCCATGGTCACAACTGACATCAATAAGTTATATTATCGAGTTCATACTTGTTATGCATCTAACTCGTCACGTCATCTCCTTCTGGATCTTATATGTCTCCATCTTGCATAAGGTGGGATCCACTTCCGAGAAGATTAGTGAACATCGTGATATAACCTGTACGTCGACGAAGGTTCGCAACACTCGGAAAACGTGTAAAGTCCCGCATTAGGCTAGCACCGTGGTGGACTATGGTCTAAACCCTCGCCTGAGAGGAGACCCATGACCAGCAGTGGGACGTATAAATGGGTTGATGTTATTATTGAGTGTTTGTGGTGTTGTGTGGTGGTTTTCGATATCCATATTACAAGTGCTTTAGTTCTCACTTTGTCTGATATTTTATTTATTTATGTGTGACGTTCACTTTAAAGCGTGTAAATCATTGACTTACAATTATATGGACGTCGGGTCCGCGCTAAAAAGTGTCCGCACTTGTAAGGCGCTAAAATCGTATACAGAGCGCGACACTCCGCTTTAGTCTTCATTTGTTCTACTGACAGCGCGATACTGCGATGACATTACAATTTAAATTTCGAATAGGTTGACTTGGGACATTTTTTTCGTGGTTTTTGTATTAGACCCGTCGTCCATTTATTTGTAAGTCAATGGTGTAAATAATTGATTTTTTTCAGTGTATTGTTGGTACTTCTCTATGGACAAGCAGTAGACAACTAAACAGAAACCGCTGTGAAAACGTATTGAAATGTCCGTAATTGGTTGTTTGAGATCCCCAACACAATATTATAATATCTCAAAGGATAAAGTGAAACAGGTATGTGAGGACCTCAAAACGGAGTACCCCGTATTAACAGATTCTGATATTTAATTTTACAGTAAACGCCGTCGCGCTGCATCTGAATGGGTTACATAAAAGGGTCTAACCTGTTTTTGTAAGTGAAAAACAAATATCGTTATAATAAATCTGTGTCTATCATAGTTATTTGTCTTAAAAGGAAGACCAACAGCTTAAAACTAACTTATATAATAATAGTAACAACTGAGAGCCAATTACTGATCCTCACAAATAGAAACATAATATAAGAATGCACAATTTAACTAATCTATCGCTTAATACGTAAACTATACAATCTCAGTACACAGTAACTAAAAAAAACCGACCTCAAAAGTACCTGGAATTACATCTATTTGCCAAGTTCGGTACTATACAGGACTTGACACAAGATATGATAAAAATCGGTTCTCACTACTCAAAGTATATTGAGAGAGAGAAACGCCTTGAATTGGAGAATAGCAAAAATAAAATTTAAAAATTAAAATAATTGCTCCTTAAGTAAAATTTTGACGCTATTTATAAAAAGGAATGTTCATGCGTAATCAGCTACCCTTAAAGGTGGATGACTTTCTTCAAAATGAAAAGGGAGCACTATGGAGGTACCCTCTTTCCAACAAAAGAATCATGAAAATCGGTTCACAAAACACGGAGTTATCACGTAACATACATACAAAACAAAAACATACAGTCGAATTGAGAACCTCCTCCTTTTTTACGTCGGTTAAAAACTACAACCGCTGTTGCAAGCCTCACTATGAGTCAAAGAAATGCCCACTCAGTGCTCTCCTCGCCGAAATCGCACTCGTATTGAAAGGAAGTATATAGAATGTTAAAATTACTGCTTGCACTCAACATAAACTCATTTTGCTTACAATTAGCACGGACCGAGGGTAGAACAAAAAGTGAATTGTTTCTCAATGATTTAGAGGGAACTCGAAGTGATATTTGTGATAATAAATATTTAGTAGCAGTCGAGCTCCTTGTGAAAGAGTTCGTACAGGGAAGTAACCTAACCTTACCTATTTCTACCGCCAAGCAGTAATGTTAGCATTACTGTGTTCTAGTTTTGAAGGATAAGGGTGCTGATGAAATGACAGGCACATGGGACTTGTCAACTTATGTCTCAGGATATCGGGCGCAGTGGCACTGCAATTGTTATGGACAGGCGTGAGCTTACCATCAGGCGCACGACTTGTTCGTCCTATCACTTGATGTTATTAAAAAAAATCCGGACAATAAATTTAACCTGATGCTATTTTCATTGAAAACAATAGGTCACTAATATCACGACGTATTTCAAGTGGTAAGAGATGGCGCTTCGTACAGAGATTGAAATAATTGGCAGAATTGCAACAGTCCTTTGCGTCATAGCACAGAAAACGAATAAACTTATTTTGTTAATTTTCTAGGCGCGAGATATAAATGTAATAACGTGAATTCCAAATTTGGCTGGCGTACTCTAAAGAGCAGCGGACAATGAGCAATACAGTATTTTTAAAGTTTTCACCTCTGCAAAATCTTGGCACACCGCATAATAAAACGTACTACTATATACTTATTATAAGTGTAAAATATCGTTTTGCCAATAAACAGGCTTTCCAGTCCATTAATTCAAATTCTCAGTTCGCCTGCCTTTAACGTGTCGCGTTTTTTATACGCAACCCTCCTCAAAGTCGATAGATATCGTATTGATTCGGTAATCGAAGGGATATCAGTGGTATCATGATTTAGAAATTTGCTAGTGTAGTCATAAGTTTGACTTAAGTACCATAGAAAATTCTCTTCTATGCAAAACTTTGGCGTAAACGCTTTTGCCGTAGATCGGACGTTCATCGTAGATGTTCAATATTTAAAAAAATTACTACAACAGTAAGTGCGTATGCGCACGGTATCCAATTCGTATACGTTCCGAACCCCATACTATACAAATATAGAAAACATGTACCCACTTCGGATGTCGCTTGTGTACTAAGTCCGATTCAAATTCAAGAAAATACGAATATCGCTTGTACGCCTAAAGATAAAATGATCCCAGTGACATTTCGCACCGTCGTTTCTCGGATTCGGAACTGGGGATCTACTCTTGATCTCCGTCCGACATCCGTCCGAAACAATTACTGTCAAATAAGTAATATTCGACAAAATTAAATGACAAGTATCAAGTATGAAGCTTCATTCGCATCACGTGTCTTTTCATTTGGTCAAGTATTGCTTATTTGGCAGTAATTGTTTCGGACGGAAGTCGGAAATCGAGAGTAGCCCCCCTGATACCAAACAGACGTAATGCGAAAACGCTTTAAAGTGACTAATTTTTTTAATGTAAAAGTCATTGGCGATTGTTCACGATTTCATCTGACATAAGTAAAGGTTTAAACGTATTGACCAAGTGCGCAATACAATGCTGCGTTCCATGAGCATTACTGCGTTACGGCTTTGAAGGGTAAGGGTGCTGGTGAAATTACAGGCACGTATGACTTATCAACTTATGTCTCAGGGTCGCTGTGGCAGTGCCCTCTTAGCTATTCGTATTTGTGATTTAAAGTTCCGATTACACTGCAACTGTCATTGATAGACGTGTCGATTACAACCAGGCGCGCGATGTGATGGCTTGTTATTATAAAAAAAATCCTTGTAATTCATGGTAATGTTTACAGAAAGCTGTTTCACGTATTTAGCCATTTTTGACAAGCAACATATAATAATACCCATAATTAACGGAGAAGCAAAACGCCTTGTTGGAAAATCTATTGCATAAGGGTGGAATCCCTCACTGCGTTTGATTGACTGGTGACGGAGAATGAAGCGGGTGCGATTATATGTAATACCTACGTACACACGTCGAAATTTATCATATAAAATACCAAGACCACTGCGGTCGACGCTTCGTGGTAATGCGTCTACTGGGACGTTGTTTTCAGTTTCTTAACTCGTCACTCTATCAAGAGATTCTAGGACAATAATAATAACTTTACTTTAAAATAAATAGAAGAGAAGCACTGAAAAAAAAAGTAATTGAAAAGCAAAAATTAAATTATTGGAAAAATTAAATTTACAATTTACAATCAAGTACGGAAACAAATTCCTAATTTTTTTTATTTGTTGTAAAGTAAAGCTAAACCTTATAACTAATTACAATCCAGCCATAATTTAAAAATCAAGAATAAAATTTAAAAAACCCGATGTTTAAAACTCAAAAGTTTGGTTAATTTTGAACTTACTAAAAAATAGTAAATGCAAAATGAAGTTTCTGAAAGTAAGATGTTTTTGCAAGAGAACACTGTACCTAGCTCCGTCCCTTTTTCCTGAAAACCTTTTGTTGATAATGAAAAATGGTTTAGCTTTTAAGCCATTGACAAGAATAAGTAAACTGAAGGATGATCGCAAGTGACCGCAGTTGCCTGCACGCAAAAAAAACCCCTTAAGGTGGTGACATATCGACTTTGCTAATAGTACATTATTTGCAAAATTATAGAGTTGTTAAATAAGGGACTTAAGAACTACTGAACTAATTTCACCATTTATAACGTAGAACGTACATTAACAATACAACACAATACAAAATGATTTATTTATCTCAAAAAGGCCTGTAAGTAGTTACATTTCATGTAAAATAAAATAACGAGAGCTGGAGTCTGTACTATGTCGGTGTTACAGATCACCAGGCTCACTTCCTCGAAGTGTATTAAGTAGTTAACATCATATAAAATACATGCATTACAATAAAACAAAATAAAGCGTAGCATAGCAAGTAAGAAGTGTGTGTGTGCGTGTGTGTTGCGCGCGCGCGTGTGCATATGTGTGTTCGTGAGTATGTTTCATTACAACCAATTCGATATCGGCCAGTTACTATTTTTTTTCACATTCCGCTCTGCATAAGGGACACATATTAAGGAGATGTTACTTATAAGCGCGAACACGCGCGTCGTCGCGCGTAGACGCACGATTCCATATTTGCATATAATAGACGAAAAACATGACACAACGCGACGCTTCGACTCTGTGCCAGTGTGAATTGAACCTAAGGATGGCAAACTAGGGGATGAACCTAGTTTCTAACTTGGCAAATAAATGTAATTCCAATAAAGAAGCCGATCAGCAGCTTTTGAGGACGGTTTTTTGAATAAAAAATTTATAATGATTCATTGACTATACTTGCGGTCAAACTGCAGATGCTATTCTGCCGTAATCCTTCATATTAATAATAACCTCCTACACCAGGAAATGGAACATTATAATATTGGTTATTACAGTACAATGCAGTACTAAAGTGTTAAAACATTGTATTCGGCTATTGAAAAAGATAATTAACAAAAGATATTACGGCTATAAAATCATTAACACCGCTTTTACCCGCCTTTAACAATACAGTTACGATTTAACAGTTAAGCAACATTGTTTTGATACGAAACCTATAAAACTTGAAGATTATAATGTATTGCCAGTTATACTGTCATTCTTCTTCTTAGAGTGCCTTGGCGACCATCATGGCTATTCTCATTTTTGAAGCTGCCGCACGAAAGAGAGAACTGTGCTAAGGTGGAACCAGTCTCTCAGATTCTTCAACTACAATTTTTTCCTTCGGTCACGACTGCACTTTCCTTGTACTTTTCCATGCATTATTACCTAGTTGAAGAATCCGGTACCCATTGCCACTCCTTACGTGGCCAAAATACTGCAGCTTCCTTTCCTTTACAGTAGTGCGATTCACGTAAGTTCAAGCTATCAAAATAACGTTGAAGTTACGTAGTTGTTCGATTGACGTCCTATCCAAAATGGGTATTCACGTATCACGTGAACGAACTTTGATAATAATGTACTCATATGAGTAGAATCGAAACGTAACGATAATGAACGACTGTTGAAAGAACTGTCAAAATTTTAGCAGACTACGTGTAATTTGTCGTTTAACGACATTTGGATCGAACGACTTCAAAATTGGACTCGTTGACGTTCACTGTCACACGTGAATACGAAAAAGCAGTTCAACGACTAAATCACTACGATATCGTGACTTAATTGACTATTCATTCTTTTTCTCTAATTACAAAATGTTTTGAATACCTTGTACAACAGCGTATTGCCTAAGGTATGTATAAATAGAAAGCTAAAATAAAACTCCACTTTAAAAACTTGTCGAATAATATATTCACGGAACACAATATTCAAATAGCACCAGAATGCCAATCACTCATTTTTAAAAAAAGTCCGTTTAAAATTCAATTCAATTTCATGATTGGAGTTTATTGCCGATCCGGAATGCGATTCAGAACTCTTCGATATTTTAACCGAATAGTTCTCGAGTCGAAGGGCGGTTTCAAGAACATGGGGTCTACCCTCGATCTCCGTCCGACATCCGTCCGAAACAATGACTGTCAAATAAGTAATATTCGACAAAATTAAAAGACAAGTATCAAGTATGAAGCTTCATTGGCATCACGCCTCTTTTCATTTGGTCAAGTATTGCTTATTTGGCAGTAATTGTTTCGGACGGAGATCGAGAGTAGACCCCCATATCCGAGTTAGACGTTCGATTCGGATTCGGATACGATATCGTTATCCAACAGCGTTTACGGAGTTAGTCGGTGAAATAGATTATAAGAATAATGAAAATCTTTTTATACACATTTTTAAGCCTTTAAATTTAAGACATTTAGTCTAGAATGAAAAAAATAACAAAATTGAACAAAATCTAGATTTTATTTAAAATAATAAGAGATTCCCATCTTACATTATTGCTTTGTAAACAATAAAACGTTCGGTAATGTGAGATTTGAATAAAGTAACACTGTTTCACTATTTTAATAAGTTTTATTAGCGGTACGTACAAGACGCGGTCGAGTCCGTTGACAAAGAGAGAGCGAGAGGGGATGAGCGAGGCAGACACCAACCTCATTTAGGGTGCGTTCCCACAGGTAACTTTCTTTCGATAACTGTGTTCTGAATAACGTTTGTAGCCTTTGCCGGTCGAGAAGTTCGAGTAATCGTACGGGTGTGACGTCATTTCGGTTCGGTTTCGAAAACGACAGTTTGACATTCGATTCGGGTGTTGTGAATAAAAATCGTACGATATGAAATCGAATCGATCGACAACTGAGTTACCGTAATGTGCTCAATCGACCCCCTGAAGTTATCCTTTCAATTTCAATCAAAGGTTAGCTGGAATAAATCTTTTTATGGGATAAGCTCGTCTGTGTACGCTAATTTGCTAAAATTTGTTGTACAATAGAGTGTTTCCATACATGCATACAAAATTTACCTTGTCTCATACTAGAGAATCTGTACGGTGAGTACCAGACGAGAAACAATCTTGTAAAGTTTGTTTGTTAATAAAGGATCTTCACATTTTATTTTAGATTACAGCACATTTAGAAGTAACTACAAACACTAAGATTAAATAGATAAAATCTTTACTGCAGAAACTTACAATAGGGTAACCTGTATCATAAAAGCCTCCATATAAAATAACAACCTCACACTAAAACAGAGCATCAATAATATTACTATTGCTTGTAAGTAGTGAAGAGTTCTTATAACACGATTGCCATTATGTTTGTCTTTTTAAAGGTAATTGTATTGACATTTTAATTGTATGATTACCAATTACACCGCTTGAGGCCACGGCTAGTAAAGAAGTTGTACGATTTTGAGCGGGGGAACGAAGAGGGTTATTTTTGTTGAGTTGTAAGAGTATTGTTGTCTGTTTAGAGAAAAATAGAAATAAAGCGGAATCCAAATACTATAGTGTGTTTGCAGTGTTCTTCCCCTAAGGCTTAATAATTACCCGGGATAAAAAAAACCAGGGACCTCCGCGTGCCAGCGGAGTATGGTAACTATTCGCCCACGGATATAACTAATTATTAGGTACCTAATAATTACCTAAAAACATTTTCACTTCATTTTCATCAATTGAAACACCAGACTATTGTATTCTTTCTTAAACAAAACGCCTGGCTGTCTTTTCTTGGAAACTGTCCGTCATTAGGTGAGTTCCATTGCCTCAGTAAAATACTGCCAACTAAGCAAACAAACAACCATTTTCCTTATTGTTTCAATTACGTGAATTGATATGGCAGGTCAGACGAATTGAGATCGAATTATGAGACAGCATAATTAACCCTTTGACCTCCGCTGGCAAAAACTACTCGTTCCCTAGACACCAAGCCTACATAGTGATGTGACATGTTATGAATTTCCACCATAAATTAATTCAATTCTCCTGTGTCAAAAAATAATATAACTGAACATAAAATGTAACTAAGAATCCATACTTAACTGGAGTACGCAAGTAACACAAGGAATATATGAATATTTATTTAATCATTTCAATTGAAAATTATAGAATTTCATTGACGCTTTATGGCGTCATTGGCGTGTCAGCCAAATTAATTTAAGAGGCTTTAAGCGTCCACGGCAGTCAAAGGGTTAAGACTCTATACAACCTCGAACGACCTTGGTTAATTCCACATAATAGCAAAAGTGTTGAACTAATCACTTTGAATAAAATATATAGTAAAATTAAGGACATACACCAATTACTATACGGTGGTGAAAACACGATTTGTAAAAATTTTCATCATAGAAAAAAAACACAAACTTACCTCAAAATTTTACAATAAAACCGCTGTATTGAATAGGTACTCTACATATATCAATGTTTTTTATATCAACTGAACTATAAAACACGATGACTATACAATGAACATGTAAAAAAAAAAAATAATTTCGGTCATAAATAAATAAATTCTGAAATAAAGTCATTGTCCCTGTCGCTTGACCCAAGCAAAATGAACCATACTTTGGTACTTGGTGTAACGGGCTGGTGTCCACAACTCTACGTCAAGGCGCCAATTTTGCATGTGGTGCCCAAGATCCTCCAGGAATCTCTGCAACCTCCTCGGTTTATGGAAACCTTCGGGGAGCGACCTCGGCACACCAAAGTGGTTACCTATCAGCAATCCGAAATGACATTTTCCAGAAATAACGTTTGCTTGAATTTTCATAACCTCGAAAGTAATTTTGAGGGGAAAATGTTTTTTCTTTTAAACCTAACTTAACATAACCTAACCGAACCCACTCGTGTCTTTGCGATAAACATTCAACGTATCTTGAAATAACAACGGTTTCGTTATAATTCGGTTCCGGTGTAATGAAAATTCGAACAAGCGTTATTTCGGAAAAAAAATCGAGCTTGTTATAGATAATCCTCCAAAGTACTTCGTCCTGTAGTTGAACATGAAAATGAACCGTATTAATAGGGGAAAAATTTTAAATCGAGTCGAGGAAATCGACTCTTAAAAGTTTAAGCACTGGCACCAGAACGCAATAAGTATTTTGAAACCTCGACTCATCCGAAGAACAGAGTCCGATGTGTTAATACAGTGGTTTTAATAATTGCATTTGTAATCGTAAAACTTGGTAAATAGATGTAATTTTACAAACTGTTGAGTTGAGTTTTGTTTTACAAAAAGTTATAATTATTGTTTCGTTGGTGTTCTATGTTTGATACTACACACACACAGGCACATTCAGCGGAACACTTGCTAAAGCTCCAAAACAATGCAGTGTTTTTTCAAAAGTCTGAACGGTTAACTTACTTTTTTATTTTAGGTTGAATTTGAGAAAGAAAAAATAGTGAACTGTCAATTTTTCATCAGTTTGTTTTAATGTCCTACAGATTTCCCGAGTGATTTATGATTGATTTTGCATTTTTGTAAATTTTGCAACATTAAATAATAGTTCATCATATAATTCTGTAATTCTAAAAGGTGAAGTCTTATTTTGTTTTTGTATTATGCAAATGTGCCGTTGTATGGACTATGCGATTTATTTTTGTCAAACTCAAAGTTCAAAACTTTACTTGGTACATTTGTTTTCATGAACACATTAAATATAAGAAAAGGTCTAAAAAATTACTTATTACATGCTAGCTTTTTTTTTTATTTATTTATTGTATAAAGGACAAAATACACAAATATGTTTCTAATCGCATTTTAAACCACTAAGGTTTGTCATAATGCGACCTGTATCTACACAATACAATTTTTAACATGCTAGCAGAAGCTTATGTTTAAGTGTAAATATATAAGTAATTTGTATAAATAATCTATAATATACATATATATTACTAAAATTAATAAGATTGGGTAAATACATTCATCCTATTATATTAAATGTTCATCGCATTTTTTTAAGTTTTGTACAAAGTATTCTTTAAGTTTATGTTTTATATTAATGGTTGTTAAGGTATTTAGTAGTTCCAGTGGTAACTTATTAATAAGTCGGGTGAGAAGGTAGGTAGATGTTCTTTCGCCGTACACATTATTCTACATGGTCATATTACGTCCTCACTAAATTTCATTTTATTTAGTGGAATAGTTTTCAGACTAGAGTGGTTTTGATGACTAGTGTAATAGACCTACAAACAAAGGTCAATGAATTAGTAAATTCAGGCGTTACTTGGCGGAAGTCCATATTAATAAAAATGGGAGTAATGTAATATAATATAATAGTAATTGGCTGCTCCCCGAACCCAGCGTAGGTTAAATTCTGTGAAATAGCTACACTAGTATTGAAAATTTTTTCTTGCACTTAATTTTCTCACCTTTCCTTCGCATAAAATTAATAAAATAAATAACACAAACGCGACTACATTCACATGCCACCGCCAAAAATATACCCGACACGTCTTTTGTCTGTCTACGAGGCATCCTCAGGGGTTGTTGATTGTTCGACACTCGTTCAAAGAATGATTACTTCCATACTCTATTTTTGTTAAAGGTTTAGTCAACTTTTAACTTGTAAACTTTGTAAACTTTAGTCATCAAAACCACTCTAGTTTGAAAACTATTCCACTAAATCAAACTAAAAGGAAGAAAGTAGTGTGACCATGTAGCAAGCATGCAATAAACCATTTTTGACTACAGTAAAGCGTTCTCAAGAAACTGGTATTTTTATTGAATGAGTCGTTACGCCGTCCTAAAACCGAAATAAAATTAGACTACTGTAAATAGATCACCCTGTGTACGGATGTTTAAAGTGAAAGTTGGCGTAATGTGTCCGGAAGAAGAGTTGAACTAGAGGAAGTTAGAATAATTTATTGCAGCAATTGTAGGGAAGGATGGCACTCGCACCGGGAATTTACGAGTTCTGTTATCTTTTAACTTGTAATAATTACGATAAGCTTAAAGAAAATTAATGTTAATTCTTCTTTCACCGGTGTCGTAGTACACTTATGAAAATATGACAAGGTCACATGTCGTCGCCTTACTTTCTCATTCTCGTATCTTATAAAGAGTGATTATTTAGGAGACGGCAAAACTTTCTATTTATCTTAAATTTCTTATCAAGGGTGTTAATTTGGGTGCATTACTTTAAGAATGGGTAAAAGCCAGTGTGTGAATATGAAGATGAACAATCCATTTTTTGCATTTCTGTAACTTTGTGCTTGAAGATACGAGTTTGAGAAAGTAAGGCGACGATATGTAAAATGACGACTTTTCAAGAGAGATTTAAAGATACTACGAACAAAATTAGCCGCCATCTTTCTTATGCTTAAGGCGAGGTATTTCAACGTTAGCCCAGATTTTAAGAGGTGAGGTGTGGGGGGTTATCTCTCGTGTCCGACAATCCGCGCGCTCGCAAATTAATATGAATATAATCTCAGTACAGAGTACTAAAAAACCGACCTCAAAAGTACGTGAAATCACATCTATTTGCCAAGTTTTTTTCAAATCGGTTGCCGAAAAGTGCGCAAACCCGGATTCATACCCTAACTCGCCACTATACGGAACTTGACACAAGGGATGATAAAAATCGGTTCTCACAACTCAACGTAAATTGAGAAAGAAAAACGCCTTGAATTAGAGAATAGCAAAATCAACCATTAAAATAATTGCTCCTTATAATAAAATTTTGTTGTTGTTACCTAGCTGCAAGTTTTGATGAAAATACAATAAATAAATAAACTAGGAGAGTCATTAAATTCCATATGCAATGAATATTATGATGTTTTACTATCACGATATTCATTTCTTTTATGCCAAGGGTCTAGTTGTCCTGGCGTTAAGCGACACGCCTGTCCATAGCAGTTGCAGTGACGCTCAGATCTTTAAATCGCAAAGATCTGAGGAACACTGACACTGTGCCTGTCAACCTGAGACATAAGTTGACAAGTTTCATGTAGATGTAGCTTCACCAGCACCCTTCCCTTTCAAAATCAAAACACAGCAATACACATTACTGCTTGGTGGCAGAAACAGGTAATGCGGCTGTACTTCCCTGGACGAACTCTTTTACAAAGACCTCTACTGCTACTAAAATGTTTCATGTGATAATTTATGACATGTGGCTTTATTACACTTGTTGATAAAGTTATATTTCCTATGGTATCGTGTGTACATTGAGCCTTAGGGGCAATGTACACACTTCTGTAGTAATATAGCTGTACAAACACAATATTTGCCATTACAAAATGTATAATTGACATCAGCTTAGTTTGATATTCATGTTTGTCAATGTCATTACATAGTAATTATTAATTAATAATAAATTTAATTTAATGAATATTCATATCGAAAAAAATAATTTGTAAAGCATGTAGCGTAAATGGAAATTTTCTTTGGAAAATTTAAAAATAAGGTTTTTTTTTATAATATCAAGTGACGGGACAAGTGGTGCACCTGATGGTAAGCTACATGCCCGTCTATAACAGTTGCAGTGCCACTGCACCCGTCACCCTGAGACATAAAGTTGACAAGTCCCCTGTGCCTGTAATTTCACCAGCACCTTTATCTTTCTAAACCGGAACGCAGTAATGTTAACATTACTGCTTGGCGGCAGAAATAGGTAAGGTGGCAGTAATTCCCTGGACAAACTCTTTCTGAGAAGGTGCTCTACTGCTTCTAAAGTATTTAATTAATTAGTTTTGTAGCTATAGTGAACAAGTGGTTTACATTAATGTTATGCATAACTGGTTCATGACTTTACCATCTCAGTCAGCCGTGAACGTTACAACGTTGTTAAGTTATTTTTGAATAAATCGTTTTATAAATTTAACAGTATTAAAAATTGAACACAAATATTATCTTTAACAAATATATCACATTTTTAAATAATAATTGATTACAAAACATTAAAACCACGAGTTACCATAGACAAAGTTGATTAAATCTATGGCAACCAACGTTGCATTTTTAAATGACTACAGACGCAGAGAGCGGGGAGCGCGGCAACCGGGCGTCGGCGTCCGCCGGCTCAGGGGCTAGCGTTATAACGTCGTGATTCGAAATATTTAAATTGGTGTTGTAAATCGAAGATTATTTCTTCCAATCACATTTAACGTACGTAAAAGTGAAAGTTCCCGCCTTAGGGAAATCACCTTCGGATTAAGTTACCTTCAGATTAAGTTACCTTCGAGTTAGAAGTTACCTTCGGGTTAAAAAATTACCTGCGGCTTGGAAAGCTACCTTTGCTGAGCTTCCTCCGGGCTCATACACTTGACTACGTCCGGACTAGGACGAAGCATTTTCGCTGAACGGGTACCAATTGCTGCTCGTCCTGGCCCTTCTTCTGCGCCGGCAAATATACAGTGGAGTACCATACTCGGAAGCGGACCGTATTACATTCATGTACCTTTTTAAAATTTAAATTGTAATTTATTTTTTTTATTATTATAATTAATTCAATTTTCCGGATTTCTTTGTTTAATTTTCTACTCTCATAGGGAAAATAAAACTAGGGAATCGAACCCGATACACTATAAAGGGCAAATTTAGTTTGTTTGAAAAAACACATATGCGAGAATTAGATCCATTTACTTTCCAACTACAAGGTCAATGTTTAGATCTGAAAACAGAATTTCATTTCCTAAATCGATGCCTTACGTTCTCAAACTCGAATCTTATAAATAGTGATTATTCAGTAGATGGCAAAACTTTATATTTATATTAAATTTCTTATCAAGGGCGTTAATTTGGATACATTACTATAAGAATAGGTTAAAGCCAGTGAGTAAATAACGAAACGGATGAAGAAAACGTCATGTGAAATCAGCCTGCAAAATTTGTGTATACAATCCATTTTTTGCATTTCAGTAACTTTGTGCTTTAAGACACGAGTTTGAAATAATTATTGTAAAGGATAAATGTGAACAAATATCTATTTCCAAAGAGCAAACAAACCCTTGACTTTCTCATTTGTGCTTCTCCGGGGAATCTGCTTTACGATTGAGTTGACGATTTAAAATGTAATTTTCTTATCTCTGTAATTTTTTACCTATTAAGACATTTGAAATTAGAGAAGTTTTTGAATTTAATGAATGTAAAGCTGTACGTTCACGTTCATTGGCATCTATACACGTAACAAAATTGCAACCCAATAATCTGCGAAATTCTGCTTAAAAATTATGTAAAATTGTATGTACCATTACTTTTTGTAAATATTTGTAAGTTCCGGTGAATATACTCTTCTTGTTTCTTTACAACATTCATTAACATTTTCATACAAGCTTGCTTTTTCTGATATATTGCCTTCACGGCGGAACGACTACCATGTTTTCCTGTCACGCAGAGGTTTCGAATTCGATCCTCGGTCCGGGAGCAACATGTAGTCCATCGACATGAGAGATGTAGGCACACTTATTTATACTCGTGACTTTGGGTATAATTTGCAGTTACCTATGCGTGTGTAGGGACACATTTAGCATTGTAATCATTTTCAAGTTTAGTATTGGTACGCGTCCAGCGCGTTACCAGTCGTTCCCTCACCGCCGTCCGCATAACTTGTATAATCAAATATGTAATTAATTGGAGTCAAAATTATACAGTTTCCACGTAGAATATCACTATGTTATTAATTCGCCATGCAAAAGACCTAACATACGACCCTAAACGTGTGTCATGGCACCCGTGACACAGGTTTTCCCTAGTGCGGGGCTTTGAGTGTGTGCGTTATTATTATTCTTCTCACTACGCACTCCACTAATTTTATTTTTCCTCAGAAATTCGCTTTCTAACCTTCTAAGAGCCAATAAACTACAATGGGAAATGCGTCAAACACTCAGTATACATTAAAATATACTAAATTAATTTTTTAGGACCAAGCTAGCTTGCCCTCAGTTGTGTATGAAGA
Source organism: Hyposmocoma kahamanoa (assembly GCF_003589595.1). Lineage (NCBI taxonomy): Eukaryota > Metazoa > Arthropoda > Insecta > Lepidoptera > Cosmopterigidae > Hyposmocoma > Hyposmocoma kahamanoa. The sequence goes on from NW_020653731.1 coordinate 10,144,383, forward strand.
ACGTATTTTTCTAGATACCATATGGAATATATAGCGCAAAATTTGAATGAGATATTTTTATTAAAATGTATACTGAGAGTTATACTATAATATTATAATAATATTGTGTAACTGCCTCCGTGACCGAATGTTTACCATGTTGACTGCCACGTAGAAGTCCCGGGTTCGATTCCCGGGCCGAGAGAAATATCAGTACAGCGGAAATTTATTTCTCTCGTGAGTTCGGCCATAATTTATGGTTGTCTATGTGTGTGTTCATGGTATCCGCGATACAGGGTTTCCCTAGTGCGGGGAGTTTGTGCACGTTATTATTATTATAGTCTGTATCATTTCACATATTGTGTACATTTTGATACAAACGGTGCCTTACGAGGTTGTATTTCGTTATCTGTAAACATTAACTTGGATTAAAAGTAAATGTCAACCCTCTAACGTCAGTCCTGCACATATGCATCTTAAAAAGATAAATTGCTGTACTCACCGCTAGCAGGTACACGATTGCAGCTCAGCTGCAATTTAATATAAATGTTAACGCTGCTGTAAATCTTTTGGATTAAGTCTCCTTATTACGAGATCCTGGTGGATAGCACAAGCTACACAATACCTATACCGAGTAGTGGGTGACGGTGAGCTTTGGATGGCGATGATTACTACTTAAGGTTTATATAGATTTGATCGACTTTTTGACTATCGACACAAAAATATTATGATCTGACAAAATCGAGTAAATTTAAGGTAAGCAACAGAAGATCGACATCTTATTTTCTGTCGATCGACACATTCAGTCGCCCCAGGATACAAGTCGCCCTAAATCAACCCATTTATACGTCTCTTTCCTCTCCTCTAGGCAAGGATTTTTAGGTCATATTGACTTAGCGACCACGTCTAAATGGCGTACGTCATCACTGGGAACACACACTGGTCGAAGACTTTTATATACACTGTGATATTTTGGACAAGATATGGCGTAATTTCCCGAACACTGCCCAGCCACGTCGGATTCGATTGACCTATTTCTCAAAGTTGGGCCTATCTAACTGGATAATTTATCCCTGATATACTTACATAATCGTCAACAACTTCGAGTGGAGAGTTTCCGATCTCCATGAGAGTTGGCCGTACATGGTTATTCGACATGATCTTCGTCTTTTCTAAGTTCATTTTAAGACCGACTCTTTCGAAGGCTCTACTGAGGTCATCGAGCATTGTACTGAGGTCCTCCATGGTCTCAGTCATAACTACTATATCATCGGTGAGTGATGTACTCGCCATTAATGTTGATGCCTAGCCCTTCCCAGTCCAGAAACCTAAAAACGTCTTCTAGTGCAGCGGTAAATAGTTTTGGGGAGTAAACATCTCCCTGACTTACTCCCCGTTGCAACTGGATAGGTTTCGAGTTCTGGTCCTGTAATCGGACTGACATAATAGCGTTCTTGTACGAACATTTCAGCACTTCAATCTAGTCGTGTTGATACCGCTGGACAGACTGCAGTATAGCCCAGATCTCAATCGAATCAAAGGCTTTCTCATAGTCCACAAACGCAAAGCATAAAGGCTGGTTATACTCTTTGGTCTACTGTATAATTTGTCGTGGCGTATATATGTGGTCCACGGTACTAAAGCTTTTTCGGAAACCGGCTTGTTTGGGACGCTGGAAATCATCAACGCGTGAGACGGTTCGTAATGACTCTTGAAAACAACTTATAAACATGGCTCAGAAGCGAAATAGGTCTATAGTTCTTAAATATAGCGTTGTCGACCTTCTTAAAGAAAAGCACCACCACACTTCTGCTCTCTGCTGAAATCGCGTCGTTATTGTTCAGTGGATGGTAGGAATACTGACAATAAATTGTAATTTTTTTCAAAGAACAAGTGTTAATCTTGTGTTTTTACTATAACCTCTTTATTTTTGTTTCATTGAATTTAAGTTGGTTGGTTGTGATCAACAACTATGCGATTTTTAGTGTTTAATCATGCCTAATGTGTTATTATGTAATGTAATATATATTTATGTAAGCGACATTCAAGCTACACTAAAATACAACAACAGAGAATGTAAAGAAGGGAAAAAATGTAATTATCATTTTATTAAATTGCGGTACGGGTCTAAGGAAAGACTTTTAGGCTGTATTCTGCCATGTTAGCTCAAAACGGGGTGGGAAATTCCACGTTTCCCAATGACCTATGACGTGCAGGTTTCATCACGACGATGTTTACCTTAATCGTTAGCTAAAGGTATTCTGCTAAACTTTCACAAATATATATAACTTAAAATAGTACATGCTGTCTAGGGATTTGATCCGTCGACCTCTAAATTGAGAGGCAACCGTTCTCCCATCGCTTTATTAAATAAATAACGCAAATTTCAAATTACTGTATCGTACGTATACTACACTATGTATATGCGTAATGATGAATTTGTGCTAGTGACAATTGAGGGGAGGATAGAAGGTAAAAGAAAGAGAGGAAGACCAAGAACGGCATATAGTGAACAAATAAAAAGTAGATCAAAGTGAACAGCTATAAAGAGGTCAAGGAACTGACTATGAACGGTGAGGAGTAGTCTCCCTACACCGACAAGACTCTGGTTCTTAAATAAGATGAAAACATTATGTATATTAATACATAACTCTGGCTCTTAAATAAGATGAAAACATTATGTATTAATATACATAATGTTTTCATAATAGTTCCTAATACTAAATACATTATTGTAATTTCGGAGACTGACTGTTTTTCACGTACATTACAGCCCTAGCGCATGTGGTTCCGCACGACTGCATACGACGTCGACGGGTAACGTATTTTCACCGGTATTTGGATTTTGTATAAGAGCGATATATCTGTTACGTAGTAACTATTAAGTAATCTGTGGTTTACTTCGTGTGTCAGAATCACTTTAAAGAAGATCTGGTCTGACTGAACTGACATGAAAGATAAGAAGGTTAACCGCACACCCGTACTTCCCTCATGACGAAATCGACATTTAATTATTAATATATCTAGAACTAGCTAAACAAGATCTACAACCCCCTATATGCGGTTTTTTTAATATCTTATTTTTAGTTTCATTGTTCATTTCATTGTTCATTTGTTCGTTTCATTGTTCAAAGAGAAAAATACTTTAGGTGCCATCATGCCGAAAGTTACTAAAATGGAAATGCGTTAGTTGTCAAAAGGAGGTTTACAATTTAAAGCAACAGCCCCATACCTTAGAAAGATTCGGTTTTGTATTTAGAATTGTAAGAATAATAGAGTGTTGATGTCAAACAGATATCTAGGAGTTCTGGACAAAGCTTCGAAATTAAATACACTTATAATTATGATATAAACGTCGTTTATATTTAAAAAGTACCTCTCGCTACGCAAGCCCAAGCTACGTTCCCATGCTATAGTACCTACCGTAGCTGTAGGCATGCTCACTTCCCGTTGCGCATTCCAAACCGTCGACTCTAAGCTCACTACCAACTCATTGGCAGCGGAGCTGTAAGGCACGCTCACTTCCCGACGCCGGAAAACGACGTCTCTTCAGTTCCCATTAGCCTAAGCGGCTGGAGGGACCGGAGGATATCTAGCTTATCCTCTACTAGCTCTCCAGGCTAGTGCCGAAGATGTCAGTCGCAGTATCCTGTGACAGTGTGTGGACATAACTTTAAAGCTTCAGAGGTGCTTTAAATTGTATACTGGGTAACTCTTATATGAAACAGGCAAAAATACTTACCATTTGTTCAATCAGCTCTCTAGCAGCTCCACACATGTAAGCTATAGTTTAGATTACGATGGATCCATACTGACTACCATATCGTTGTATAAAAGTTCCTAAATTAATAAGGATGAAACAATAAATGCGCGGTATTTCGTATAACTGTGAGATAACCTATCACCACCATCATCATTCACATCCCGCCAGCACCTACGGCTGAGTATATCTGTTCTTACCTTGTGCTATTCACTATGATCACAGTGTAAAGAACATATTAGACTATCCTATGCGCTCGTCTTACCCATCTACTGTCCGCGACTTTGACGATGTCGTATAACTTTAGATTAAAAATTCCCAAGTAACTTCACAATAAATGATAACCTTAATCAAGGGGCGACTTGTATCATGGGGCGACTTGAAGTTCGGGGCGATTTTTTAATTCCGCCAGCTTCGAAACTGTGAAGTAAGAACAACGCGTGTAACCCCACGGGTGCTGTTTATGTACCCGTTAATGAATTAACTTTGGGTAAGTTGAACAACTCTGCGCAAGTGTGCCTTACTTTGAACATAAAGCCGGGGTTGGTTTCATTTTATTTTGTTTGCGGATAAGCCACTAGATAATCAAAAGCTTACGATATTTTTATACAGGAAGTTGGGGCGCGGAGCGTTGTAATATAATAAATACTAATATTAATTGATTTTTACCTACCCTTAATTAACCTTGCTAGAAAAGTTACTAAAGATCAGGCGTGGCATGCTGTGACAACAAATGTTTGTCCCGCGCGCCACACACATGGCTTAATGCGACAGAAACATCGTTTGTTCTATGGCGCTGAGAGTGTTAAACAATTTCTAACACTACCACAGCTGCAGCAGTTTTGTAGCAGTAGAGCTCCTTGTGAAAGAGTTCGTCCAGGGAAGTAATGTCAGCATTACTGTGTTCCGGTTTTGAAGGGTAAAGGTGCTGGTGCAATTATAGGCACATGAGACTTGTCAACTTATGTCTCAGGATGACGGGCACAGTGGTAGTGCCCTTCAAATCTTTGCGATTTTAAGCTCTGAGTGGCGTTGCAACTGTCATGGACAGGCGAGTAGCTTACCATCAGGCGCACGATTTGTTCGTCCCGTCACTTGATATTATAAAAAAAAAAGAGAAAAAAATTACACATCACCTCGCAGACTGCTTGTGAAGCTCCATATGAACAAGAGTCTTATCAAATATATTATTAGTCGCTACAATTTACTATACGTTCAAAACTTATTAAATTAAAATTAAAAGCCTTATATAGGATTTTCTTTATAAAAATATTGTTTTATCAAAAAATGTGCCTTGTCTACAAATTATTAAAACTAACCAACAGATTGTAGATGGGACGAGTTTTTGTCAACGGCAAGTAGTTTGGGTTCCCAACCCGGTTGTGTAAAAGTGAGGTTCAACTTGGAACTCGTTTCTGTGACAGTGGTCAGTTTAAACCTTTTTAAGCTGTAGTAAAAGTAAGTTTACGTAGTGTTAATAGCTGTCCTTTTTTTGAAACTATATAACTATGTTGCGTTTTTCCCTTTTATTTTAGATTTTCGAAATTATGCCATCGGTATCAGAATTATTGTCACTCTTAGCGCCTAATGTAGCATTTAATAGTCCTTAGTTAACTGGTATACTAAGCGAGTAGCAATAGAGCTGCTTGAGAAAGAGTTCGTCCAGGGAAGTACTGCCATCTTACTTATTTCTGCCGCCAAGCTGTAATGTCAGCATTACTGTGTTTCAGTTTTCAAGGGTAAGGGTGCTGGTGAAATTACAAGCACATGAAACTTGTCATCTTATGTCTCAGGGTGACGGGCGCAGTGGCAGTACCGCTCAAACCTTTGCGATTTTAAGCTCTGAGTGGCATTGCAACTGTTATGGACAGGCGTGTCGCTTACCACCAGGCCCACGATTTGTTCGTCCCGCCACTTGGTATAATAAAAAAATGATGATTGAGGTATCACAGGATCATATTACGTGTGATTTCCAGCTGAAGCAATGTAAATCAAAAACTTTTCTATATTTTCAATTTATTAGTCGCTTCTCTAAGTACGAGCTGACATATCGAGTTCTTAGGTTTTCGCGATTGTTACAGATAGGAAATGAAACTATTTTTCCGGATTTAGATCGCGTATATTTGTTTTTTCAAACAAACCGACGTTTCGGGCCCTTTACAGGTCCCGTGGTCTTTTTTTTTACTTATTATGTAGCGTTATTTTGTTATTAATACGGTAAATAAATAGAACTTTGTCATATATCATATATCAATCCATTTTACTTTTTTTTTATTACCACTTACTACTAGTTACTTATACTTGCTACTATCAAGACTAACATTACTTATCTACAAGTACTTACACAGTTTTTTTAACAATTACAACTACTTCCTTCTACTTACTATCCCAATAATTACTACTTACCTACTTTAGCTTTTTCATTTTAGTGGAATGACGTCCGTTATTTAGATAATAACTTGCTTGTTCTATTTGCATCCAATGGATATGGTAAACACACACACACACACTCGAGAACTAACCCACTCGGTCTTACATATTTATTAAATTCCATAACTACTATTACTTACTCATACATATGCATTTCCTATAACAAAGGCAAAACTACTTATTTACTTTCACAACTACTACTAACTTACTTACTTTAATGACTACTAATATTTGACCGCTTAGTTGCACATAACTACTGACTTACAATTTACTACTTCTATTAACGCTGAATAATAAAAAAACAAAATATATTTCATAGGTAAGCAAATTGCACTTTAAACCGTCAAATTAATTAATCTCTTCTATTTGTTCGTAAGTCAGATTCCCTTGAGAAGAATAAGTAAGAAACTCCCGGCATTGTTCTTTGTAAAAAGACTATATTATACCCAATATAACTTTGACTTGGGATTAAATAATCTCAGTACAGAGTACTAAAAAACCGACCTCAAAAGTACGTGGGATTACATATAATTTTATTACCAAGATTTATTAAAATCGGTTACCGGAAAGTGCACAAACCCGGATTCATCCCCTAGTTCTCCACTATACGAGACTTGACACAGGAGATAATAAAAATCGGTTCTCACTACTCAAAGTATATTGAGAGAGAAAAACGCCTTGAATTGGAGAATAGCAAAATCAACCATTAAAATAATTGCTCCTTATAATAAAATTTAGGCACTATTTATAAAAATGAATCTTTATGCATGAACTGAACAGCCACCCTTAGAGATGTATGACTTTTTTCAAAATTAAATGGAACTAACTATGCAGGTACCCTCTTTCCAACAAAAAAAGAATCAAGAAAATCGGCTCACAAATACCGGAGTTATCGCGTAACATACGTACAAAAAAAAACATACCTGTAAACATAAATTGAGAACCTATTCCTTTTTTTTAAGTCGGTTAAAAACTTTCTAAATAAGTCAAAATATTCAATAATCTTTTGACTTTAAATGTCACGAGCACATGAAACAAAACAAAACAATTCAATTACAAAGTCAATTTAAAAGCAAAAATCGTCCAAACAACCGTCTATAAATGCGTTTTCTTCGAGACACATATCAAATTGTAAAGGCAGTTGTTTGTTAATATGCCTGAAACCGTTTCTGAAAACTCACAACGAGGGTAGAAAACATGTTTTGGAAGAATCGTTTTGGGTGGCCACGAAAACAGCCTTTACTTTTTTTATTGGCTAGGTATTGAATATCAATTCAATAAAAATTTAATTAAAGTCCCTATAGTTTTGCAAGACGAAACCTAGGGTTTGAAAACCCTTAGATACGATGTAGTCGATGTGGATAAATGCGCACGCGATACATGCAGCCGTAGACGCATACCACACCTAGAGGTGCCGGTGATGATTTTGTACCGATTTATCGGATATCGAAGTTATAACAGGTAAAAGAACTAATATTAATTGCTATTTCGGTAACTACTCTAGCAAACCATAAAGTTTTCAATGCCTGGGTCTGTCATTTAAAAAAAAACCACTTCAAAAATACGTCGCGACAATCGTGTGTGTTATTGTTTGGGCAGGTGATTTGGGTGTTTATTTATTGAAAACATACCGTAAGTAGCGATTTTTAAGTTTACCCTGAATATAAATGTTTATAAACTATACTTTAAGGAGTAATTTCATGGTAAACGTTAGTACCACTCAAACGGAATATTATCATATTTATCCAAGTACACCAAAAATTTCATTAGTGCTTTTTAAGTGCAGGATTTGCAGTGTATTACTGCATTTTATTTGAGATGTTTTTATTAGTAGTACGGAGGGTATTTATTTAGCAATGCAGAATAATAATTTTTATTTATAAAAACTTGTATTTAAACTGAATCCTTTTCTAATTTGCGAAACCAAATAGCCGCCATTTTGCGGTAGGAGGAGCGCATCGCGTGAGCGGATATGGAAGCGAAGTTTGCTACAGAGCAACACGCCCAGATCTCTAACTTGGCTCACATTAGAAATGGGACCACCTTTAATCGTGAATAGGGGATTGACGACGTGCTTAGTTTTTCTGGTGAAATACATTGCGTAACATTTAGAGACATTTAAAATAATTTGGTTCGTCACACCAGAAGTCTAAGCGGTTAATGTCTTCATGTAATTTCGTAATATCGTCATTGATATTCATAACCCGGAAAATTTTCAAATCATCAGCAAAAAGCAAGAACCGTGAGTGCCTAAAGCACTGATCTATATCATTTATAAAGATGTTGAAAAGCAATGGACCCAAATGTGAACCCTGCGGCACACCATAAGAAACACCAAAAGGATCGGAAGAATCCCCATTTACAACCACTACAGACGTCCTGCCATGCAAATACGACTCACACTAACCCAGCAGAGACTCTGCAATACCGTATGTGGAAAAGTTACGTAGAAGAAGTTGATGATTAACTTTATCAAAAGCCTTGCTGAAGTCAGTGTAAATGGCGCTTACAGACGAGCGTTGGCCAAGAGAGCGTGAAATATTATCTATACCGTATATGATATATTATGTATGAATTGAACGAGGTTTGTAACTGTGGATCGTGCCTTAGTAAATCCATGTTGCTCTGCGAGCACTACGCCCCTGAAATGCCAAGAAAGTATGGGGATCAGCAAGCGCTCAAAAGAACCTTAGCAAAGATTGGCAAAATGGAAATAAGCCTGTAGTTGTTCACAGCTTCCTTGTGTCCACTTTTATGCAAGGGTACTATAAGAACCCTTTTCCTTGCAGTCGGAAAGACACTAGTGCTCAGAGATGTATTAAAAATTAGTCACAGAGGATGAACCAATGCTGGGGCACACATGGCCACAAAGTTAGAAGGAATATCATCGGTTCCAGCTACCTTCTAAGGGTCGAGTCTCTCCAAAACTTTGAAAACCTGGTCGTCCTTGAACTGAACCATAGTTAACAAGCTGCTAGTTAGAGCCAGTATATTACAGACCGTAGAAGAGGGGCTTTATTTTGTTTATTAGTTCTTTTTATTTTGTTTTGTTTGTCTGTGTTATCAATTTTTATTTTTTTTGTATCTATGTGTTGTGGCGTTGCAATAAATGTCAATTCCATTATATTCTATTCTATTCCTGGTTCAGGGCGAGCGGGTCCGCGCTGATGCATGCCAGGACTCCTCCTGGTCTCTCGCGACCTCGCGACCCTCCGGTCGCGGGGTAAGACGTGTCGGTGTGTCGTTGCCGCTCGTGGTGTCCTCCGCGACCCGGGCGGGCTGCACCGCTTAGAGTGTAGATGCAGTGGCGGTGGGGCCGTGCTGAGAAATGTGTCGGTGTATCGTTGCCGCTCGTCCTGTCCTCCGCGACCGAATTTGAGCGATTAGCCCGTGCGGTGGGCGCTCCAAGGGACTCTCTCCGGAGAGTACACACGGATGCGCGTAGGGTGTTGCGGTGGAGCCTACCAACAGATCCGCCAAGGGGGCTGGGGGAGCAACCTCTGAACTATAAAGTTGAGGAGGGGATGTTGTCCTGGACCCCATGGGTCCTGGGTAGCGGACTCGGGGAGTTCGTTACCCAGCATGGAGGGGACTCGAGATGGAAGACTCGTCTGGTGTTCGGCGAGCCTTACATTTGGGGTCGGGGACCGTTGTGTCTCCGTTCTCGGGGAGAGGCTGCGTTGGGCGCGGCCAGCCGCTGGCGGAGGCGCGGACGAGCGATAGCGCACCCGTGTCTCCACCTGCAGCTGCGAGGAGGAACTCCAACGGGGTTTGGTGCGTTCGGGCTACTTCCCTTCAAGGTCTAGCCCAGTCCAGTCATAACCCCGGCTCTGCCCCATAGGGCCGGGGTATCTGTCAGCAGATTTCCTAGGGTAATAAAAAAAACTTTGATTGCGGTATGGTCTGCGCTTAACGCAATTTTAGAGATAATGCTATGTTAGTTGTCACATGCGATAGAATATATATTTTTATGATGCCAAGTGGCAGGACGGACAAGGTGTGCATCTAATGGTAAGCGACACGCCAGTCAAGGTCTTTCGTAGAGTTTTCATAAAAAAATATATTTTTTAATGAATGAAAACTTTATTTGAAACCTAATTTCAATACATGTTGTTACTGCCTTAAATCTAATTTAGTACTAAGTGTCAAGATGCATTAATGCTCCGGCGCAGGGTGCGTTATCGGACAGGAAATTGAAAACATGCAACCTCATGTCTGGACTCTATGTCGTCGAGGCGTTGATCACTCCCGGCTTTCCACGAACTACTTAGAATTTACATGACACGCCTGTCCAAAGCAATTGCAGTGACACTCGGAGCTTTGAATCGCTAAGATCTTAGTAGTGCGGCCATTGCGTCCGTCTCCCTAAGGCCGCAAGTTTGCAACGTACGCGCAAACCTTGAACTCGTCGCTAAATGCATCACCGTTGCGAATTTGTTGCTTAAATTTAGTTATTTCTAGAAGAATGGGCGCCTTCAAAGTAGTTTATTTATTTATTTGGCAAACCAACAGAATTACATATAATGCTTATACTAGAGGTTACATACTGCATTGTTCCTATATGTATTCCAGTTACAGGTAAGCTCATTACTCAACCAAATGTTGACTTAGAAACGTAGTTCACTAATTGTGACTGCAAAAGTGGCGCGCGCTAGTGGCACGATCGTAGTGTGACTGCATAAACGTCTAATTTGACGGCAGACATCCGTTGTCAAGTCTCATATACCTGTAGTTACACCAGCACCCTTCGAAACTGAAACGCAGTAATGATCACAATACTGCTTATGTGGTAGAATTAGGTAAGGTGGCAGTATTTCCCTGGACGAGCTCTTTCACAAGGAGCTCTACTACTACGTATAGAGAGAAAATTAAAAGAATTAACTTACAACAGAGTCACAGCACATTCATGAAAATTTATGTTAACGGAATTGTAATATTTTAACGACTACACTTCGAGGCCTACGTAACCGCGATACCATTTCGCCTTAGTGATGACAACGCTCTTTGACCATCGCTCTTTTTTTTTCAGTATCACAATATCTAATATTAGTGCCTTAAATTATATGCAATAAGAAGAATGCATATCGAGTTCTTAGGTTTTCGCGATTGTTACACATAGGAAATGAAACTATTTTTCCGGATTTAAATCGCGTATATTTGTTTTTTCAAACAAACTGACATTTCTGGCCCTGTACAGGACCCACGGTAGTCAACCGTGACCATGATATGACCAAAATAGTTTCATTTCCTATGAAGAATGCAGTAAACAAAAACAATTCAGCATACAACACAGTCGCCAACGCACTGGCCACAATAGGCGAACCGTTAAATTGCCGCCCTCCTGTTCGCATTAGCATCTGTTTACATACGACACACGTCGATAAGAATCGCAGCAGGTCTTCCGAACACGAAGCTTCTCCCTTATTATTAAAGGAGATTCAAACAAAATGAAGTTATAAAAAATATGGAAGTTCTGTAACCGCAGGAAAACTTTAAGGTGCACTACACACGGCGCCGCATGTCACTCCGGTTTTAGCGTTGCATTGGTTTGTATAATATCAGAAGCGTAGCTTTGGAACCTTGATCTCATGCAACTGACTCCAAATTATCTAAAAAGTATTAACAATTTGTAAACATATTATAATTGTTAATACAAAGACCGAACACTTAGAAAAAAATCTTACGATCTGGCCGGATTCGAACCGACGTCTTCTAGCAAACCGTGGCAGACGCTATGCCAACTAAGCCATGAAACGAACCAGCGGACTCACGAATTTTTCGTCACTACCTAGGTAACTTTACAGCTACCAGCCTCGGCTAGAGATGACGCTATTAACTGTACCTAAATTTGTATTGAATTGATATTCAATTATTTTTGTGAAATTACTCCACTAGTTTGTTATAATTATTAATACAAAGATCGAACACTTAGATTTTTTTTCGATACAGCCGGATTGAACCGACCTCTTCTAGCAAACGCTGTGCCAACTGAGCATATAAAATAATTAATAGCAATACTGGAGTAATGTCATTAAGATAATTAAATTGTATGCATAGCCATACAAAGGGGGAACGCTGCCAGCATCTTGGACACCTTGCCGCGGGGATTGAAAATCCTAGTTTTACTTTCTAGTAGTTAAGCTCTTATTGTCTTTTTTACCTTACCTGTTATATTATCTCAATTAAATAAAAATATATCGAATACCGATTTAATACAAATTTAATTTATAAACTGTACGCCAAACTCCGCATCGTGTAACGTATGATGACAACAGCGTGTACCCGAGCGGGCGCCGAGCTGACCCGATGAAACAAGAGCCAAGAGCAAGCAAGCATAAGCAAGTGATTACGCAAACAATAAAGGCTTACGAGTATCATAGAATAAAGGCTTATTTCCGCATCAAATATTAAAGGCTGTGAGTCGAACTCCATGATATCTTTCCGCACCGAATGTTGAGAACAAAGTTAGCTTATTGTCGCTTCCTGATCGTTTCAGCGGCAGCAAATATTCTCCGAGAGGCAACTTGACCACGACTCGCCGCTGGTCGTAATTTGTTAGTTACTTCTCAAATAACAAACACGGGCGGTGAACCGGGATTTTCGATCAAATAGAGCTCATTTGCCAGAACACAGTAAATTATACAGATCTAAAATAAAAATAGGTACAATGTATTCAACCTGCAAGCTGGTGTGCAAATATTAATTGAACTAAATAATTTGACCTGTAAAATTAATTGCACTTCAAATCCATATGAATTAGTATTTGTAAATTCTAAATATTCCTTATTACTATAGAAGCAATGTGTCATAAGCCATTTTGTCTATTGTGATTTAAACGTAGGTAAGTGTAGTAATTTAAATTCATTTGGTAAACTATTGAAAATTTTTTGAAGCAGTTGTTCTTATAAATTAATTTATGGCATCGAGGTTGGTATAAAAGATTCATGATTTTAGCTCTGGTTTGCCTTTGTATCACTTCACCACGTGTTTTAAAATATTGAGGGAGAGTGTTCACGAATACGCAGATGTCCCTTATATACATGCATGGCAAAGGCAGTATGTTTAGTTATCATCGAACCGCGCACCACAGATCGCTCGAATACACTTTTTCTGAACCTTGAACATTCTTTCTAAATCTACTGAGTTGCCCCATATTATAAGACCGTAGCTGAGTACGGACGAAATGTAGCCGTGATAGGCCGTCACCACCGCTTCTCGAGAGACAATTTGCCTTAGTCTGCGCAGAGCGTAAACAAATCTATTCAGTCTCATGTCTTTTGTTCATCATTAACTTATTTATACGTCCCACTGCTGGACACGGGTTTCCTCTCAGGCGAGGATTTAAGCTATAGTCCGCCACAGTGGCCCAATGTGGGTTGGGGAGTTCTTACGTTTTTCGAGGGTTGTGAATCTTCTTTGTGTTCTTCGACGTGCAGGTTTCATTTGGATGTTTTCCTGCACCGAAAAGCTCAAGGTAAATTTGACAAAATCTAAAGGTGCGAACCGGGATTTGAACCCTCGGCCTCTGCTTGTGAGGCCGAGGGTTCAAATTGTTTGACCATTAGGCTACCATGACTTTTTTTGCTGAAACACCTTGTAAAAATAACGAATTTTACATAAACGTAAAATTTACGATAAAAGTTTATTTTTGTTTTTAGGCCTACTGAGCACATTTACAGAGCTTAATAAATGTATACGATAGCCATAAGCATATAATCTTCAATAATAAAAAAAAATCCGATTCACTTGTACTCAATTACTGAAAAAGATCTTGAACAGTTTAAATAGCCATGTATTTAGTTATTCATGGCTTCACGAAGAAGAGTCAACTGTTTTAAAAAACGAAAGAATAAATACATGAATAGAGAAATAAAAATAAAGTGATGTCAGTTCAAAACGTTCTCTTCTTTTCTTCTCTATCTTTGTTTATGCGTATTATATATTGTAAAGTAATTTTTATATTTTTTTCTACTTAAATCTGCGTTTTGTCTGATGCGACATTTAAAACAATAATATATCATCTTTATTTAGCATAGGATTTGAAAGTCAAACTAGAAAAGCAACAATATTATCAAATACCTAAGTACTACATAAAGAAATGTGGAATGTACAAATGTTGAGATAATCAAACCCGGTAAAACCTGGTAAAATAAGAAACACAGATTAATATTGACAATCCTTGAGGGACTTGGCTTTGAAGAAAATTTTTATAAATTAACGTTTTAATTTAAGAAAGACTTTTATTTGTAATCCTTTTCTAATTATAGAATAGAATTATTTATTTCGGACCATCATCCATAATAATGTTAGTAATACAGTAAATTTTTCTTACGTGCTATGGTTAGTACAATACAAAATTACTTAATTCTAGTGAAAAGTGAGTCTAGACCACTACCCTACGCACGTATAGTTGCACCCAATGTAGTTGGTAGGGGCAGTCCAGCCTGTTGGCAACAACGGCTAGGATGCTATTAGCACTGCCGCGCACACGCACCATGAGTGAGGCAGCCTTCTTGCATATAATGGCATGAAAGCCATCTATCTGTGTGCGCCTCTGTGAACATGCCGTGATCGCCGGATGCAGTGTCGCGGCAGCCCCATTAGCATCCTAAAAGCGTTGTTATATTGCACCCTTAATGTATTCAGGGTTCTCTGCGTATACTTCACCCACAGGCTGCTTGTGTAAAAGTTTTGGCAATAAGCTTTAAATAATGAAATCTTTACATCTTTGGTGCAATGAGCAAACCTGCGGGCGAGCATATTACATCTAACAGACAGGGCCCTTCTCTCCCTTCCATGTCGGCACTATCATATAAGTTATCGGTTACCCAGTGACTCAGGTACTTAAATTGAGAAACACGACTTATCTCACTACCATAGAGAAACACCGGCGGCACAGTTCCAACAGAAGCTGCCTTCGGCTTAAAAACTAGGAGCTCGGTCTTTTTCCTGTTATACCTGAGTCCATGGGCTTCCGCATATGTCTCACATATCCTGGGCAGCTTACCAAGTGCAAGTCATTATTTATTTGTGCACTAGGGTTCTCATTAGACCGACACACAACACTCACGATATCTGGCGACTTGTCGGGCGATATTTGATGTAGTTTACATTTGCTGATAACTGGATCCCATGGCAATGAAAGCTTAAAACCGTCTTCTCGGTTGAAATTACAGTGTTTTTTAATTTCAATAGCTTCACGTTCGATTTTACTATAGTGATGACGTTCTGTAGAAAGGATGTTGGGATGAAGGCTAATACAGTGGTTTGGTCCTGATTCCAGCAAATGCTCGATTATTGCAGACTTATTGAGCTGACGGTTCTTAACAGCCGCGATGTGTTCTTTAACTCTTTCCGCTATGGTGAGTTTTGTCTGCCCAATATAGGAACTCTCACAACTTCAATCAATCTTGTAAACGCCCGAAGATTGAAAGGGGATTACAACTTTAGGTGATCTGACGTGTCCCGCGACCTTAGATAACGGCGTAAACACAGTTTTTATAGAATACTTTTTTAGTAAAATTAAATAATGTGTGAAAATCGTAAAAGCTTAAATCAAAGTAAAACCTTATAATCACAATCTAGCCATTTTACAAGACTAAAAAAGACTTTTTTAATTTCAAATAAAAGTAACTTATTTGTACAAATTGTCCATCGACAAAATATCTTTTATTTAGTATTAATTAAGGGGAAGATACTTTATTTGTATGTTCATAATCTAATTAGCACTGGCACTAATATTTATTTTATTCACTAAAATAAACTACACTAACTCAAAAGGCCTTTGTAGCCTACGCACTATATTTGTATTGTCTAGTAGCTGTATAGCCTCTATGTTCGGGTGATGATTAAGTATATGTTCGTGAGCTTCGGCGTATTTTATTATTCAACATAGAGCCCATTATTAATTTGAAACTATTTTTTGTGGTTTTACTATATTTCGAATTTTATTTTGTTTTTGTGAAATATTTTATTTTAACAATATCATTTTTTGTTATTATTGATACAAAGACCGAACACAAAGAAAAATTCCTTTCTTATACTACTTAATTATATAAACACAGCAAGCAAGTAGATAGTGGATGCATGACCGTACCATCTAAGAACTGCACTGTATGTACTAATGAGGTTATTCATGACGTCACAGGAAGGTTGTCGGCAAACGTCGTGATGTGAAACAAGATCTACGGCACTTGAAGACGCTAGTAGATTGTGATAAATTTTAAGGTGTAGTTACACGTGGTCCATTACGACTGTATTGCAATTGCAAAATAGCACTTGGAGTGGAAAAGCAATCAGTGACACTGTATTGTGATCTAGATAAATCAAATAAAATCAATTTATTCGTTGTGATGAGTGTACAATAAAGATGTCAACATACGTTATTTTATGATTATAGCCCCTCATTAGGGAACCCTGTATCGCGAGTGACATAAACACATACACAGACAACCCCAAAATAACCCACAAACTTACGACAGAAATAAATGTACGCCATACAAATATTGCTCCCGGCCCAGGAATCGAGTCCGGGGTCTCTGCGTTGCAAACTAGCAAGGTAACAGTTGTATATGTGTCTCATAGTTTAAAATAATTGAATTGAATAATAATGATTACTAATTAAAGGCTTCCCCCTTTACAAGATTGTGATAATCATACAGGCTATTACACACGGCACCGTAACAACATCGGGACCGCCGCCGCTGTAGCGCCGCTGTTGTAGTCGCTCTTGCATTTGTATACGCATTCATTGCTGCAATTCTCAACTAATGTACGATTTTAGCAGATGACGTTTGCACCGCTGGTGCTGCGGTATAACGCCGTAACTCTTGCAGCGCCGCAACATTTAAAAAACGCCGCCGCCGCCGCCGCGATGTCATGTGTTATCAGCTTTAGTAGTCAAAAAAAGCACCCAAGTCTTAAAATCTATAATTGCAAACATTGCGAATACACTCTTTTGAGATTATGTTGTTTAACAAGTTCTTTGGCGTAATTTGTTAGGACGTAGTGCTCTTGTAACTATAGGAAAGCGTGTCGTCGTATAAACAAGGCTGTTTCATAAATACATAAGGCATGGTCAAAATTGCTGCTTGCTGCTTTCGCAGTAGCACGACAGTATACTAATTGTAATTGCAAAATAGCAGTTGCAATGCCTTCCTTACTAGCGCAAAATACGTATTAAGATTTTGGAAAAGCACTAGTTCCTTCGGTGTTAAACTGAAAAATTATCGATTGCTTATGCAACATAAATAACAATACTCTTTCAATGACGAAACATATTTGTAACCGTCATTCGCATAACGTTTTCTATTCAGTACCCAATATTTCATATAAACTTATTTGTGAAGCTTTGTGATTTCTTTGTATAAAAAAGAGGCGTCTGCTAATGTTGCCTCCTATACGCGTCCAATTCGTCACGCCATCTCGTTCTAGATCTTCCACGACTTCTACTTGTGTCTGTGTGTGTGTGTGTGTATCCATGATTGAAAGATAAGGTCCATGATGGAGTATGTATACCTAAACAATGTCTGTGTCTCAAGTTATACCGTTCAGGGAACAAGTCTGCAGGCAGGGAATTCCACTCCATAGCCTTACGCCATATGAATGTGGAAGCAAAACGCTTCATAGGAATATTTACAATATATGTAGGTGTGAAACTCTAGCCTGCGTCTAGTCCCTCGATGAAGGGGAAGGTGGAAATAAATCGTACATTTCCCTCGCACACTCTCCGTGTTATATCCTGTAGAATATCGATTAGCAGGCAACTTTATGAGTGCTTTGTATCTGAAACAACCTGATCTCTCGGTAAAAGGTAACGATTTCTTGAGGGTTTAATCAACTTGATGGTAAAATAAAAATATGATTGGTGAAACTTTTCTCGAAAGAATTATATTATTTCCACAATTCTTAAAATAATTTCTTCTATAATGGATTTCGAAAAAATGGAATTCGTTTTTGAATTTGTTTACAAATTAAAACAGTGATATGTTTATTTTCTTAATAAACTGTAAAGTCAGCGTTTGGAATCATAAATTTTCTGGATACATTGATAAATCAACAAATACACTGAACTCCCGAAAAAGGCACGCGGCAATAACTGCTTCAAGACAGTATCGACCACGGAAGAAAAAAAAAAATGAAAATGCCCTAACTCGATTATTGTCAGAACCGCTGTCGCCAAAACTCACACATTCATAATTTGAAACACTGAAATCTTGTTAATGATTGGTCGTAATTTCTAATTTACAAAGAAATAACATATTCTGGATTGTTAATATAATTTAAACTTTACCCTGTTGGCATTGCTTTGAAAGTGCAATATCTGTTACTTATTGCAAGTACAATACAGTGAATAGCGACATCTCTCGCCAGGACTGGTAACTGTAGTAGATGGCGCTACGACTAAAAAGTCGTTGAAAAAACCAAATACAAAGATACGACGCAAGCACATACAAAAATTCGTGAGGTCCGCTGGTTGGTTCCGTGGCTTAGTTGGTATAGCGTTTGGCACGGTCAGCTAGAAGACGTCGGTTCGAATCCGGCCTGATCGAAGGGATTTTTTCTGAGTGTTCGATCTTTGTATTAATAATTATAACAAGCTAGTGGAATAATTTCACAAAAGTCTTTCGCCAGGGCTGGTAACCGTAAAGAAATCTATATGGGTGATAAAACTTTCATAGATTTCTCTTAGATGGCGCTACGACTAAAAAGGTGTTGAAAAAACCAAATACAAAGTTACGACGCAAGCACATAGAAAAATTCGTGAGGTCCGCTGGTTCGTTCCGTAGCTTAGTTGGTATAGCGTCTGGCACGGTCAGCTAGAAGACGTCGGTTTGAATCCGGCCTGATCGAAGGGGTTTTTTCTGAGTGTTTGTTTTAATAATTATAACAAACTAGTGGAATAATTTCACAAAAAATAATTGAATATCAATTGTACAAAAACAAAATAATTAAACCCCATTTTAGTCAATCACTCATTAAGTCAATCGTTCGAATGTTATAATGTTAGTCGGTCTTAATTAACCACAATAGACAATAGATTACGCGGAACATTTGCGATATGGAATTATACGAGATACTTCATCTACACCTGGCTCATTCGAGTATATATCCATCGGTGGTGCTCAATAATTGTCTTTCGAAATTGTTTTGGAAATTATTTTTAGTCATACTACTGTTTGATGTGGATCATCTCAATATTCTTTTAGTAATTAGAATTATTAGTAGGAAATGAAACTATTTTTCCGGATTTAAATCGCGTATATCTTTTTTAAACAAACCAAACGTTTCGGGCCCTTTACAGGTTCCATGGTCACGGTTGACATGGGACATATGAGTTGTTTGAAACAAATACGTGTATACGCGATTTAAATCCGAAAATAAGTTTCATTTCCTATGTGTAACAATCGCGAAAACCTAAGAACTAGATAGAATTATTTATTATATAGATAGATTATTACACATCAGTTCTGTTACACAATGTTGTACAGAAGACTGAGTCAACCGTGACCGTGGTTTGTTCGTAAAAACAAATATACGTAATTTAGACCCGAAAAAAATACTTTTATTTTAATAATCAGAAGTAATCGGTATTGGTAATAAAATCTTGACATTATACCCAAGATAGATCTTCATAGTAATCGACGCCGACGCTCTCCGCGTAAGACTACCACCGCAATACTTTACCCTTTTCGATTATGATCTACTCTAAAAGAAAAATTACGAATGGATGTGGTGTAAATCTGTTTCATAGTCGAAATCTGTTTGTCAGTGCCAAATAATGTATTAAGTATTGTATCTTAAAAGTAAGATCCAATATTTCTCTTGATTATTGTCTTTCGTGTATCACGTGGCAAGTGTAACATAGCAGAGCGGCTTTCTCTTTTCCCTTTTCGCCCTTCATAGAGCGAACGTAGATAGAGGCGAGGGAGAGGTAGACCTCGGCATACATATCTCATGCAAATTGGGGATATCCGTAAAAGAGATCGAGTTAAAATTATCAAGAATAAACTGGCATGTATGAAGAGACTAATGGGAGTACAGGAGACGAAGGTTTGTCAGGAGCGTAGCAGGTGCGAGGTTAGAGATAGGCGTGATAATATGCATACGTATGTAATTACGTCTTAAGTTTAATATTAGGTCACAAGTCACTTAACATCAAGTGATATTGTACCCAAGCATGCGTAATGATTCCATTAATTTATGCGTAATAAAGTTAATTATTAATTTGTCAAAGTGTATCTTTGACTTTGCTGTTCCCTTCAAATCCCTTCGTGAACTGATCACTTTTCCAGGAACTTGAATATCATAATACTATTAAGCTTTGAGAGGAATTATTACAATCCCACATATTCTATTTAAAACCAACATTATCATTTATACTGTTCCACGTTTCTAATACGGAGTACCCTTGCTTTGTAGAGAAGATATCGTTTTCGCGTTTGGCATCATATGCAAATTCATGTATAGTTTACCCAGTAGGTATGTTAGTTTCTGAATTAATATTGAAAATGCCGACAATGTTGGTTGCGTATTCGAACCTTCTCTCGTCGTTCGCAAAATCGTTTGATTTCGCAAACCTTCGATAACGCAATGGAATTGAATTTGAATACAGGAAGTGAACGAAGTAGATGCCGATAATTAGAAATCATATTTTGTACTTCAAAAAGAACAATTCCAGGATTTTATAAATTGAACTACTTTGTAATGTAAGTTAAACACGCATATTCCTTCGATATTGCAACAATTTTTCCTTCTCATAACACAATGAGAAAGCCGTGGTATGCATGCTGCCGATACGATAAGAAGAATGGGATTTGACAACAATGAAGTAAAACTTCGAAAAACATATTTTACCTTACTACACAAAATTGTTCAGTGACTTCTTGATTTTTATTTAATTTCATATATAGAAAACAAAAAGGGATCTTAGCTCACTCGAGTAGGAATCTAATACAATCAATATTGCTGTGAAACAATCCGACAGGCCGACTAAAGGAATGTAATAAGGCCGGCGACAGAATGCTTCGTTAATGTTCAGGGTTTAGTAGGGCGAATACGAGAATTGGACGACTTGGGATATTTTTTAAGACTACTATAAACTTACTGGAGTCACGATAATAAAAGAGCTGCAAGCGAAACTTTAATGGTACCCTTTCAAACTGAACAATCTTTGAAAGGAAATACTAGGTCGTTTCTCAACTGATGTGCGTGAAATTTGATCTTGCATCATCGTAATCATAGTCTTAATTTCAGCCGAAAGAGGCGACTGCTGCACATAGGCCTCCCTCAAAGATCGCCACAACGATCGGTCTAGCACGGCTTACATCCAGCGGTTTCTCGCAACCTTCACCTTCATTCTGATAAATTACTTGAAATCACTGGTCATTGTAATCTATTGTTGTGTAATTGATTATATTGCAAATATGATAATATTTGTTATTCTACTATAACACACTTGGGTTACCTATCAAAAGTCTGAAATGACATTTTTCAGAAATAACGTTTGTTCGAATTTTCATAACTCGAAAGTAATTTTGAGAGGAAAATGTTTTTTTTCTTTTAAACCTAACCTAACCGAACCTTATTGTGTCTTTGCGATAAACATCCATATCCTGAAAGAACAACGGTTTCGTTATAATTCGGTTTTCGGGGTAATGAAAATTCGAATAAACTTTATTTTGGAAATAACAATTTGGAGTTTGTGATAGATTACCACACACTTGATGTCATGGTCACGCTTTTCAAGGTATACTATCAAACTTTCTACACCAGCAGTACATGGACTAATTACACTAAAAAATCTATACCACCCTGCGCATATTGTACAATAACCTGTTCCGGTTGATGATGGGGCTTGCGCTAATGCGCAACAAAGTTGGGCTCATTAATACGCAGAGTGCGGGAAAGCACCAACAGTCTCCAAGTCTCGTCTGAAAGTCGTCGCGGAAAAACTGGACAGTGCTGTGCTAGGCAGGGTCAACGAGCTGCACGCTACACGTGCGCCTAGGTGATCGAGCCGACGGTAATGTACTTTTAGGTGTTAGTTATTTATTATACTAACTTAGTTGTTAAAGTTTTATTTACTAATAATCTAAATATGGACAATTTAGTTGTCTGAAAATGAAGATATTTTTTTTTAAGTCTAGTTGCACTGGCATTGAGTCGTAATAGAGTGTCAGTAGAATGGCACTGATGGCATTTATTCACTCAATTACTAATGATCAATGTTGCCTTACTACAACTACCATGGAAAGTACTATTCTTGTCTCGTTAAATCAGCAATGTATTCTTCAAATTAAACATATAATATTAATAATTCGATAAATAGAATAAATAGAAAACTAAAATCCGTTACCCTACCCGTACTCGCATCGGGAAATCCGCGCGTAATAGGTCCCCGATTCTACGAACATCTACCCACAAACCCGAAAAGTGTTACAACTCTGTTAAAAACTGTGTTAAAACTCCTTTTATTGAATAATGAATTCTACAGTGTCGATGAGTTTCTTTTGAAACAGTTGTAATTTTGAATCGAGTTCTTAGGTTTTCGCGATTGTTATACATTGACTTCGTTGTATTTAGACAAGCAGTAGATAAACTACTTTATTTTATATTAATTATTATTGTTGGCGTTAGTAACGATCATGTTATCGTTTGACATTGTATTTTTAATAGTAACATTGTGACATTAATAGTATGAAATAAATGGTTCTATTCTATTCTATTCCCGGGTTCGATTCTAGGCCGGGTCAGTGCTGAAAAACTATTTTTTCTATATTGTCTCGGGTCTGGGTGTTTGTGGTACCGTCGTTGTTTCCGATTTCCATAACACAAGTGCTTTAGATACTTATTTTGGAATCAGAACAACGTATCAGATGTTATCTAATAATTAATAATTAATTATTAACAAATGTATTACGATGTTGATATCATGTAAACGTTGCCTGCTGGGATTCGAACTATCGACCTCTCCATTGCGATATAGCCGCTCTCCTAGTAGGCTACTATCGCTTACCAGTATGAACCTCCTAAGAGAATGGGTCTTATTCAATACGGTTTATACTGTCACTCCGTATGTTTAAAAATAATGTCTTAAACTTTATAAATAACTAATAAAAAAGTTAGTAACTTAATAACGATTTTAGAGAAAAGGTACAAAGTAAGAAGATGAGAGAATGTATTATACAAGGCGGTCAGAAGTTTATCTCAAATTTTTTTGATAGATAACTTGGCGTTAAAATATGCCGAACAAAAAAAGACGAAGTCATCTTTTTAATAAAAAAACTTTAAATCAGATGAGGTCGAGTATTTTACGCAAATCTGAATTTACATAGTTTTGTTTTTTTTTTATTTGAAATTATACTGATGTATTTGCTTCATGAGGATCTGCTAGTATAATAAACCCCACCAATTATTCTCTGACGAAAGTGTTTATTTTATACAAAATACAATTTAGTTTCAATTTATACTTTAACAAATTTCGACTCATCCGAAGAACAGAGTCCGATATGATTATACGACGAAAAGAGAATAAATACATAACCTCGTTATTCAAAATAAGGCCTAAGTCTTGGTGTTTTCGGAATTTTATGTATTATTACGGTTCGGGAATATAAAAACGATCATAGATCGATCTGATATCTACAGCTCAGAACAGCGAACGAAATGTACAATGTCATGAGAATAAGCAGTCTTGCACATAGGTCTTTGTTCCACGGATAAGTCGATTTTAATGAATTCGGACTATACATTGTGATATTTTGGCATTTCGACGTGTTTTGCTTCAAAATATATTAAAATCTGAAATTTGCATTATTTGCAAAATAAACTTTCAACTGAATCAATATTTCGACATTTCGCCGTTTACAGAGGTTTAGTTTTAATTAACTCGAAGCTTCTCACGCAGTATTTCCGATTTTTGGTTTACGACTTTAAAACATTCGGATAAAAGTTTTTCGACTTGATAAAGACGCTAATCGATTTGTATGAGAAGTAAAAAATTTACGATATTCCAAAAGTGGTACGTTAAAACTTATTTCTCGGAATTGGAATGCCGTCATAAGTAGTTTAATTTAAACTTTTTTTTATAAACGTAAGTATCGGGATGAACAATTCGTGCACCTGGTGACAAGCGACACACCGTCCATGACAGTTGCAATGACACTCAGAGCTTTAAATTGCATAGATGAGAAGGGCACTGCCACTGCGCCCGTCATCCAGAGGCATAAGATTTTAAGCCAAGTTCTATGTGCCTTTAATTTGACCAGCACTCTTATCCTTCAAAACCGGAATGCAGTAAATGCTCACATTACTGCTTGGCAGCTGAAATAGATAAGATGGAAGTATTTTCCTGGACTCTTTCACAAAAAGGTCCACTGCCACGACTGTAGTATACCCTAGTGTATATAAAAATTTAGACATTTAAGTAGTAACAATGTAATTTCACTAATGATCACAAACTTGTTTACACGCATGGCTGTATAGACTACAGGTATTGTCCGCATCTAACCACTCCATCCTTATGAAATATTAGGGTGCGATTTAGGACAGCAATTATTACCAGTCCCTTGGCTGCTGTTAGACTAATGACGAAAGGGCACGCCTGCATGATAATTAAATGTCTTAAAACTTATAGAAGTTGCTAGCTTACCTCAAAAACATAAATATACAAAACCACCCAACCTCAAAAACGCAAAATAATAGTTTCGAAACAGCAAATACCCGTAAATAACATCGTTCTAAACATTACCCTAACCACAACTGGTACGTTCGCCCTATCACTAATTACGCCGTGATGGTACACAACGGTGCATTTGCCCTAGTGCAATCGATTCAGGTCAACCACTAATGAGATTCTAGGCGGTCTGGACTTTATAGGAACAAAGCGGCAGTTTGGTATAAAATTAGAAATCTTTGGAATGCATTTTATCGCGGTTGCCGCAAATGTCTTATTAGAGTCGTCGAGGTCCAATTTGCCAGATAGGGATGACGATCGTATGTAACTTTGAAAGTAATCAACGAAACACTAAATAAACAATTTACTTATTGGGTTTCAAAAAAAACACATTAATTATAATGAAGCGTTATAGTATAGTCGGTACCCTCACCTAAGTATCCACTATTTGCACTAAGTGCTATTCAAGTAGTGGAAACTTAAGTGATATTATTGGGACACGATAGAGCATTTTATTTTCGCACGAATCCCAACATAAAATGCAATTTTGAGTCAGTCCGAAACGTCTTAAAAACAGTTACGTTCTCTACTTTCATTTTAATAATTGTGTTGTAATCAATTATTCGCGGAATTTTACCGAGACGGATGATTTGGCTCATCTTGCGATGAAAGTGAATAAAAATTTGAACTATGAGCCTTTTTTTATTCTGGTTCAGAATTTGGCTATTTAATTACATACCGTGCTTGTAAACACAATAATGGAATTACACTACAATAACAACCACAGGTTGTCACTATGACCGTTACTTATACTTATACTTACTTGTTATTTATATTAATATCGCTTAAAAATGTTAATTGTTCTATCTAGAACTGAAAACTAATGACCCGAAAAATATAATAAACGATCGCAAACTCTCGTTCAAATCGTTTGTTGGCCTGGATAACAACCCTAGCACAATTTAAAAAAAGCAAAATCCGATTAATAATTTATCTTTTATTTTAACACTGCGAGCATTGACACTTAGAGATATATTTTCTCTCAAAAATCTCACAACGATCGAAGAGTGAGCTTATATACCTGTTTCTAAACTAATACAGAGATAACTTTCTCTGTTTTAGTCCGGAAATCACATTAGTTACTTATTCTTAAACTAAAAAAAAATTATTATTTCAGATTAGTAAGTTCACGCCAAAATTAAATTAAATTATGTAAAGTTTAATTAACATTATGATTTGATATATTTTAACTAAACCAATTGACATACTTTTATTCCAAGTAAATACAAATTAACATCTAGTGAAGTATGGTAAAATGTTTAAGACGTTTCATAATTTATGATTATGTTTATGATATGGTTAGTTCACATCTCTATTTACGTTCCGATGTCAAGTGTCAAAAGGTGCCTCTTATTTTTTGACGACCTTAAGATGAAATAACTCCCTTTTCATGGTTTTAATTAGGACACATTTAGAAAGGTTTTATCTATCTGCAAGACGGATTTTGTTGTGTTTTTCTTAAAATCTTAAATACAATGCATTAATTTTAATTAGAATGTTGTATACACATTATTCTCGTATAATAGTGTTAATGCAATAAATTTATCTGTGAATAATATAAATATATCTAGTCCTGTGAACCGATAAAAAATAAAATAAATAGATTTGATTTTTTTTTTCAATGATGTCACCACGTACCTATAAGCTAACAATTCGTCGAGAGAATTTACTGAGCCCAAAATATCTATAGAACAACAACAAAATTAAATTACAAATCGATCGGACGAGTCAAAGTAAAATAAATATACGCTTAATGACTGAGATCTCTATACTAATTGGAAAAAGAACTGATTATCTTTACACAATTAAACATTAATTAATGTTCATCAAACATGTGTCCATAGACCACGCGGACAATGCGGGCGAAAGCTAGTAACTAATAGGCAGCTGTTTCTTTGCATATGCATGCCACCGAAGTTCCGTAATTATTGACATACAATCATAGACAAAAAATATGCAATATTTCTTGGTATCTTTCATTTTCAAATTTTAGTGAAGCGACTTGCTCTTTAGCTCTGATATTTATCGAGTAAACAGATAATGTAACGAAGATTATTCAAGTTGATAAATTTTGGTCCCTGTCTAATAAATTATAATTAAGTTATAATAATTTTTTATTGTTTATTATAATTAATCGTTGGATTCTTCTATTCAAGTGATGATTCCCGTTTATATCTCCATATGAACGGCAATCATCACTTGAATCCTCAATAACATTAATTATTAATTCTTGAGTACGCAAATTGTCAAACGCAACATCACGATCCCAATCAGACAATATCTTCTTGTGTAAACCCGCTCACATTCACTATTTAAATATCTTCACAAATAAAATCGATTGTTATAAAATAATCGAATCGGAAACGCATTAGAACATCACTAATTGATTAGAATTCGAGCTGTCAAAAGTTAAATAAATGGACGGACGGAGTTTATGTAATTAATTCTCTATAGTCAACACCTGCCGTTTGTATATGATGATGGAATACTAAAAACTGTTGCTTTTGTATTTTAACAGGCACTATTTCATTAAATTTTAAATCTGTTATTTATTTTTTTTGCCAATGTAGATACGAGCTAAAACTTTAATACTTGCAACTAGCAATTATTGCTAACACATACGTCTGGAAAATCAGCCCCCTTCATGCTGAACAAAGCGGTCACCATCCTGATAATTGAATTGCTGGTCAATTTTCTTTTTAAAATTTCTCAATATGTAAAATAGGCAGGAAATTCTTGAATATACACTCCGTACCAGACGTCACAGGCAACCAGCCAATCTGATGGACACAAAGAAACCGCTTTGAGATTAGTCTATTCAATTGGAAGCTATGATGCCACGGACACACAAATGAAGGCTTCAAATTTATAATCCCTTCGCAGACATATCGTATACGTATTTTGACAGGCAATTCAGGATACCGGTATTGTGGATTGAATCTTAAACTATATTGTTTTTCCATCCTTTAAGGATTGAATGTACGTTCTGTAGTACTTTTTTCGAAAGTTTCATAAATAGCTTCAAATAGAATTGTAAAATCAAGTCTATTAAAGACACGAAAATGAAATGCAGATACGAAATAATCTCCGTTTTCCCGCTATAATGCCACATATATAACTCAGTTCCGACAAAATCTTGACTTAATGTATACTTAATGCGGTTGTTCAGTAGTCGGATAATTATATACTACAACCATTTATCTTATGTAGCGTATTCCAACTAGTTGTCTGTCTCTCTTTCCAGACTTTCATTTTCGATTATCGTTTTTCTGGTTGTACAAGACAAAGTGGATATATTTAGGTTTTCAATTTTGTCGTATTAGGGGTGTATTAGGCTCAATGTATATTGCCTTGGAGTAGTTTGCAAGCAAAATTTAGTAACTAGATATAACGGATACTGAACTTTATGTCAATTGCGTAATATACAAATTAAATAACAGCCAAAAAACAGGTCGCTCGTCTTTCGGAGAATTCTCGTGCATTCTCGGAGATTTGCGGGAAGTGAAGAAGTCAAGAAAAAAAGTTTCCGTTTCATCAATAAATCATAAATCCAAATATCTCTTTTCCTTTTACTGTTCTTCCTTATCTGCTTCACCAAAATAAGCAAAATAAAAACAATGGCTAATTCCACAATGTAAAAGATCGAGACTAGACAACTGAATACCAAATACAGCCTCAAGACGCAATTCTCAGCAAGAGCATTCTCGCGAAAAAAACAGGCGAAATTGACGCTTCCGTTTCATTCCGTTCCGCAGTAACTAGTAAATTAAGGCTTTTGTTGATTGCAGTTGAATCAAATACCGCCACTAAACGAAAATCTCGCTCGTTTAATGTAGATTTTAAGATTTTTGTAGTTATTCACTAAATTAATATTAGTTAAAGGTTACCACTTATTATTTTTCCTATTGATTTGTGTTTGGTCAAGGTGTTACAGGTAGGTAGTCTGAAGTTAATTTCGTTGTTCTGGCGCACATAGTAATTATTGCCTAGATTTCAGCTGTGACCAAGACCAAGTTGTACGACTGAATAGTTAATTTCCAATCTCGTCTCTGTTTCTCTGTGAATTTTGCAGAGATAGAGAGGCTAGTGCTAAGCTTAGGTGATGGCCTAGCAGGTTGAATACTTGCATTGAACATGCAAAAGCATTGACTTACAAATAAATGGACGACGGGTCTAATACAAAAACCACGAAAAAAATGTCCCAAGTTAACCTATTCGAAATTTAAATTGTAATGTCATCGCAGTATCGCGCTGTCAGTAGAACAAATGAAGACTAAAGCGGAGTGTCGCGCTCTGTATACGATTTTAGCGCCTTACAAGTGCGGACACTTTTTAGCGCGGACCCGACGTCCATATAATTGTAAGTCAATGTGCAAAAGGGACATTTTCTCTATCACCGTTTTCTCACAGTATGGCTTTATCTTTTACGAGTCTATACAAGCTCAAAATGACTTTGTTTGATTCCGCATAACAGTGAAAGTTTTGAACCAATCGCTTTGGAAAAAATATATAGTATAATTGAGAATATACAATTATTATTATACTGTGTGAAAACACGATTCTTAAAAATTTTCGCAATAAAAAGAAAATACAAACTTACCTCGAAATTTTACAAGAAAATCGCTGTATTCAATGTACTTTACATATGCCAATGGTTTGTGTTTATATCAAATGAAAAAACAGGAATATACCATACGACATTAATTTTTGAAATAATTTACTGTGACATAGTTGTAAGACAAGCTCAGACCAAATTACCTTTCAAGCGCATGTTGCGCAGCATCGTGTTTGACAATTATCAAAATCAAGATTCTGTATACAATGTAGCTGTGAGTACGTATTATTATGTATATATTAAGTGTGTTTATATTATATTATTTATTTTATACCATATAAATTAAATATTAGCTTATGTAGTATTTTGTTCTTGTTTTAAGTGTAGCACCAACCTATTGCTTTTTTGCCCAATAGTTCACTGATAGAGAATGCCTTATGGTATTAAGTCCGCAATTTAATTTAACTGCATCCGTGGCCGAACGGTTACCATGCTGAACTGCCACGCAGAGGTCCTGGGTTCGATTCCCAGACCGGGAGAAATATTTGTTTGGCCTACATTTATTTTTCCCACGCGTGTTACGCATCCGTAGTATTTTTAATTCATAGACAAACTAGAGTCGGTCCCAACTATGATATCGTTCGATATCAAGTAACGTGTGAAATTGTCGAAATTGTTTGCTGTTGACATTTCATTTCCAATAAAACTTCATCTCGACTGCTATTAGAATTGAGGTCGAATCAAATTGTTTTGTTTTTCAGAGATGTTCGAAATTTGAATGTAATAATGAAATCAAATTTGATGATATTGACATTGGTAGGTCAATGTATTGACAATAATAACATTTTCACAGACATAAAATTTATTCTAACAGAACAGTTTATCTTTATGCTAACACATCATAGAGGATTTATGATATGTGTGTACATAAAGTAATTTAAAATACGTCTTAAAAAGTTTTAGTGTAAAATCAGCTAATCCGTACGCTAAAAACATGGACTAGCCACGGATCAGGCAGTCATCATAGATAGTTAGTCTTACCACACTGGTAAGTCCACGTTAATCCTTTGTCTTAAATCGTCGAGCGGAGCAAACTGAGCGTGATAATTTGTCGCCTCTAATTCCCGGGGTTTCTCCAATTAGCGGCTCAATTACAGGGCAAAGGTCGACAGTGGATAAAAGACTGAGTTAATTAATTCTTTTTAACTAGATTTCGGAGAAGAAGGGTTATGTATTTAACGTAACTATAGGTTTGTATGAATATAGTTTCTTTAGTTGCAATAGAGCTACTATACGTCGGTACAAAAAGACATCAATATTGAGGTTTACCGTCGAATGGGAACACATTTGGAAGTACTCAGAATTGTAAAAGAAAGGAATCGCAGTTTTTTAACCATGTAATGAGGAGCAATAGATACCGGATTCTTCAAATAATAATACTGGGGAAAATCAAAGGAAAGCGTAGACGTGGCAGTGGTTGAAGAATCTGAGAGGCTGGTTCCACCTTAGTACCCGTTCCCTCTTTCAAAAACGAGAATAGCCATGTTGGTCGCCAACTTTCGTAGAGAAGTGGCACACTAAGAAGACGAAGAGCTTCTTGTGAAAGAGCTCATCCAGGGAAATATTGCCACCTATCCTATTTATACAGCCAATGTGATCATTATTTCTTTTTGGTATTGACGGGTTGCTAGTGAAGTTACAGCAATATGGGACTTGTCTTAATTTATGTCTCAGAATGACGAGGTCAGTGGCAGTGGCCCTCAGATCTTTGCGATTTAAAGCTCTGAGGTTCACTGCAACTGTTATGGACAGGCGGCATGACTTATTCGTCCTGTCACTAGGTATCATAAAGAAACAAACATACATACGTTGTCCAAATAAAAGTATTAAAATAACTGTAAAGGATATCTTATTCTCTTGTCCAGTGAATCAAGAACCTTTATAGAAAATAAAAAATAAAATAAAAAGGTATTTATTTCTCCACAAAACATAAAGAACACAATACTTAAAAAACGAATAGAAAAAAAAAAACAATTGAGTGATGTGGACAAAAAGGTTAAAGACTCAGCATTGCTGATTTTCAGTCTTCACCTGGCTAGCTGTTCAAAATATACACACATAGTTGTGGAAACAAATAGATAACAATAGTAATATTGAGTAAACTGAATTTTTGTAATATGTTTTTTTTACTACTTTAAAAATACCAAAACCATGATAATTGTTGCAATAGAGCACCTTACGAAAAATTTGTCTATGGAATTTGTCTATTTTTGCTGCTAAGAGGTAATGTGAGTGTTCTGGGTTTGAAAAGTAAGGACATCCTGGTGAAATCACAGTCACGTGGGAATTGTCAACTTACGTCTCAGGGTGACGGGCGCAATGGCAGTACCCTTCAGTTTTTTGCGATTTAAAGCTATTACTGGCACTACAACCGCTACGAGCCAAGCGGCGCGACTTGTTCGTCCCATCACTCAGTATTATAATCTCAGACTGAACGTTTTTTTTTGGTAAGTATGTTACGCGATAACTCATTTGTGAACTGATTTTGATGATTGTTTTTTTGTTGGAAAGAGAGTACATCAGAAGTGGTTCTATTTGAATTTGAAGAAAATATTCTATTTCTAAGGGTGGCAAACTAAGGGATGAATGACTTTTGAGGTCGGTTTTTTAGTTCTTTGTACTGAGATTATTTAAATCTAATTTATGACATATGAAGTGTGTACTTACCACCAGTCGCACGACTTGTTTGTCCCGTCACTTAATTTACAAAAGAAACTTAGTTACGTCGGAAATTAATTAATCAAACTCAGTGATATTTTTCAAACAGATATAAATGTATGATGCAAGATGTAGATGTATGAATGTCTTAAATGATTTTTTTTTATGTGTTTATTTAATTGTATCTTGGATAGCACGTGGAAATATATCTCGTACAAACATTTACTTTGTTAGGGTGTTGCAATTCATAAGTATACATGGATTATTGTAACGTTAAAAGGTTAATTAAATTAAAAAACCCCCAACACAGAACAGTGTTCTACAACAAGCCAATAAAATCAGCTAAAGAACGCGCCGAGAACAATTTAACAAGCCCGAAGACGATAGTTCTACTGTGAATAGTGAGTCTGCAGACTGTCCAAGTTGCGGCATCAGAACAAATTTACCTCATTATTACAATGTGAGCGGATTTCCAATGAAATTTCAAGTTGATCCAACAAGAGGAAGGACTCATCTTGTATTAGGAAGTTCCAGAAATAAAATTCCAAGCCTTGTTTCTTCGTTTATTAATATGAAGATTATTATGACTGCACAGTTTGCACGATAATATGACACGGTAAAATAAAATGAGAGGTACTGTCCTCTGAGACTCCAACAAACAGAATGCCGAGCACTCGAGTATCACGAATTAAGAATACTTAGCTGTACTAGTGGGGATTTTTGGTACGTAATGCATGGTGGTGCCATCAACTAAAGTTACTGTGGCGCCATCAATGAAAGTTACTGGCGCTGCCAACCTAACAATGTAGCAACGGATAGTGTTTCCGTGATTCATGACCAAATATACTCTTTAATATAAATAGTTCTCTAATATTACAAAAATATAATTAAACACTAAGACAAAAGTATTTCACCTCGCTAGCTCGGAAAGGCGAAAGCCTTTTAATGAGAAAGAAATTTCTCATTACAAATCTACGCGCAAAAGCGTTTTTTGCGCGTTAGCGTGGTAAAGGTTTTTGAAATTCGAACTTGACGATGGGCTGTGGTAACTTTTTCTCTCGATGAAAAAAAAGATAATGACACGTTCAACTACGCGATTTGTCGTACATTATTTGTTTATGTAATCTAAATCCGTTGGTATATTTTATTCTTCTTACTGTTGACATTAAATTGACAATGATAAGTAATTGTTTTTATGAAATTATTTTAATTCGTCAAAGAAATTACTGACAAGTAAACAAAACTATACAAGGAACTATTGCATGAATCTGGACACAAACTGTTGAATAGATTAGAGAAAAAATATTGCACAAGAAAATTACAAATCACTAATTCAATAATAGACCATGTAAGTACTAACTTGAAAAACGAGAAACTTCCTGTAGCCGTTATTAATTCGTCAATGACAGACCACAAACAAACTTACGTCCAATAAAAAAAATTCAAGACAACCTCTAAGGAAAAAATTAAGTATGAAGCCATAAACTATATATCTCTCTACAAAACAACAGAAAAGACCATATCACAATCTATATGCAACAAATTTGTACAACTGGAGCAATTAAGATAATCGTAAATTTAAAAAAAAACAAATTCACAAAAATCAAAGTTCTAAACGTTCCACAAAAAGATTGAATTAATAAAGAAGTTCTACATTCCATAAATCAGCGTTCCATGAAGCGTGGAGAAATCTAAGTACAGATCCTGAAAATGTAAAACTTAAATCTATCTACGCAACAATCAAAGAAGATACAACAGAAAAAATAAAAACGCATAAGAAACCTTCTACTACAAGAAATTTCTTCAATCCATGAAAAAAACAAAATAGATGTGGCTGTTAATTAGCTTAATTGATAGTCTAGCTAACAATAACATTACCCCCGATTCGACTCTCCCAAAGCTTGTCACTGATTCTATATCGATTAGTGATCCAACTGAAATATGTAAAACTTTTAATAAATTTTTTTCGACGATTAGTTCTGGATTAGCTGCACAAATTCCAATAGACTTTCATAACGATACATCTCACACCTTACCGTCTGCAGACAATCTTCCCACAAACTATGGGTTATCAACAATGGCACACTATAACCCATATAGACCCATTGCCAATTAACTATGGAGTTCCGCAAGGTTTCATTCTAGGTCCATTGCTCTTTCTTGTCTATATAAACAGCATACAAGACAGGATTACACGGACAAATTACCATGTATGCAGATGACACCTGCTTAATTTATTTTGGATCGTCAATTTATGATATGATGCAATTTATGATGATCTCGAGCTCAGGAGAATTTGAATAAACTTTTCAAGTGGCTCCAGTTTAATTTGCTTACTATCAAACATATCGAAAACAATATGTTACATCATTTTTGAAGCCAAAAAAAAAAATCCGATATATTTACCCCTTTTTTTAAATGGCGTTGTTCTGCAAGAGAAACGACAAGAAACATATCTAGGCTTGCAGCTAGATAGCCGCATGACATGGCATGCTCAAATAGATTATGTTCGTTCCAAACTATCAGCACTTGTAGGATTCCTTCGCAATATTGTGCGCTGTTTGCCTAGGCAAGTAAGAGTCACAATTTATAACTCTTTAATAAAGCCACATCTTTTATGTTTACTTGAAATATGGGGCAGTGCATCGAAAATTAAATTACAATAGCTACATTGGAGGATGGGTAAATTGGTCCAAATTGCGAAAGTCTGCCCCCACGGCTGACACATAATGCGCTTGAAAGAGCATGTTAAATAAAAAAAACATGTATGAGAACGTCAAAATCGAACCTGCAGAACATAGATATTCAAGTTTTAAAAGTAAATAAAATTTGCTACTTAGGTAGTGTTTTACATATTGTGTTTCTTGCATGAGATCGTAAAAATCCTATCAGCAGAAAAAAATTCAGGCTTCAATATTAATTGTGTTTTTTTACCTTCATTACTTTGCTTATCGTTATTTTTCCATCATTATACCCAAAAAGATATTAATTGTTACAATTGTTATAAGGAAAAACTAAGTTTAGACGAACTTTTCTTTTCTAAAAATAGAAATTGTAACACTAAATATCTCAGCAACTGCGGGTTAGAATTCAATGAGATTTAACATACAGAGATCTGTGAACGTATTGTATCAATCAACAGTAGTGTCAAACTTGGGGCCATTTGGACCAGCTCCCATACAATTTTGCCCATCCTATACAAAATAAAATTATCAAATTGCTATTTCATTACCCATACTTAACATCCACTGAAAAGGTATACATAGAAACTAAAACCATGAAAATTAAACAATTATACAATTTCACAACATGCATTCTTATTCGTAAAATATTACACAGGAACATCACACTCAGCTTACATTCGTAAAAAAAAGACAATCACATAAATACAATATTAGGGGTTAAAGTATGAAATTGCCGTTTTATTGCAATAG
>NW_020653731.1:10180394-10199296 GCF_003589595.1 Hyposmocoma kahamanoa
TTTCAGTACAAATCGGCAATTTCATACTTTAACCCCTATTATTAGCCGCAGAGCCAATCATCTAATCTTGCCCACGATCAGAACTAACTACGGCAAGAGGTCGATAGGTTTTGAAGGAGTGCAAATCGTTAACAAACTGCCGTCAAATGTAAAGGATGCGGAATCATTTAGTGTATTTGAATCAAAATTGTATAAACATATTATTAACGACCATTCACTACTGAAATAAAGATTTAATTTATATAATAATAATGTAAATTTGTAAACAGTGGAACTTTCAACTTATGTTTGTATCTAATGGTTGTATTGGACTTGAATATTGTTAATTTACTGATTAGTTTTTAAGTTCTCATATAAGTGACAATTGTCTTAATAAGAATAAAGTATCTTTGAACTCAACTAAAATAATTTCAGTAATCAATTACACAAAATAAAAATACAAGCAAGAATAAAACTTTATGAAGTGTAAATGCAGAACGCATCCGAAGATAAACTTTTTCTTTTATTTAATTGTATTTAATTTAAAAAAACATATGTTTTACTATTTTCTTTTATACTGAGAAATACACAACTTTTCATCAAAAAAGTTGTTTGTTTCGCTCGGCTGCAAATTATATATTTAATATGACGCTTACACTTATGACTGAAATCCTTAGATTTTAGTGCGAAAAGAACTGATTATCTTTAAAGATCCGTCTAGTCGTTTGGGACCTTCGATGCTACAGATACACAGATGGACTTAGAGATACACAGGCCGAGGCTTCAAACTTCTAACTCCCTTCATTTTGCGTCGAGGGTTAAAACCATTCTCAAAATCAGTATCAAAATATGTGCATACAAATTTAATTAAAAGACTTAATTTTGATACTGTGCAACTGTACAATGCCCAGCTCAAATATAGAATTCCCTGAAACCACCAACACTTAATCTAAGAGCTTGAGAATTTGCAGAAATTTATTCAAAATTATGCAGTACTAGACCCTCGACAGTCTTAAGACTGCTTCGGTCGGGCTATGGTGTAATCTGCATAAACATTTATGTGGCATAAATAAATAGTCCGTGTGACCATTGGGGCTTAGTTCAGTTTGTGGTAATGAAATGAGCCATCATAAACTATTTATTGCATTTCATCCTACACTTTCTTAAGTATCGTGTTGATACTTCTTTTATTTTAGGACTATATTGACCCTGAATACTAAGTTGCTACTTTGACTGCGCTGTCCGTGGCCGCGTACAGATCTTCCCTCGTACAGGTATTAGGACACATGGGGCACAACACCTTGGGGCACCGCAGTCACATTGGTTTTGACTAGTCATTTCACCCTACTACACTAAAGTAAAATCGACAACCTCGTTGGTACTGGCCTAAACCCTAATCTGCGAGGAGACGCGTGTCCAGCAGTCAGACGTCTAAATAGTTTAATGATGATGATGATAATTTTAGCATATATATATTAGTTCCTTCTCTGAGCCTTAACTATTTATTTAGTTATTAATTTCTAAATTATAGTCAACGCAACCAAACTGCATTGGTATTGTAATACTAAATTGATTAGAACTGTATTGTATTGTGTTGTATTGTTTAGTATTATATTGAATACAACATACAATGGTATCGTGATTAGCAGCAACCTTAACTGCGAGTACACGAGCTGGCACCACTTTGCTTGCTAGAGAAACCTATTTTTTAACCCCAACGCAATAAGGGGGTCTTGTATTTTTGAAGCCTGTCTGTTCTCTTTTACATGAAGGCTAATTTAGGGGAGAGCGGCGCTCAACGTTCCGATTTTCATATAAGTTGAAGTTTTATACTGAAAATGAAGGATTTGATTTTCAACATGTGGAAATATTGAACAAATGTTTATCGCTTTTTGTATAGTCACTTCTACTAATATCTCAATAGTCTTTTTCATAGAGGCAAATTCTTGACAAATTTCGGAGCGGAACATTCAGCCCCGCTATGGGGCGCGTTGTTCCGCTTTTGAGGCAAATTGTTCCGTCTAAATTATCACAGGATAACAAGAGTTTTTTTAAATAAAACCACCTTTTTTATAATTGTATGTATGTAATGCTTATATTATGCACAACTAACTTAAAAAATAATATTATTATAGCTCATTTCTTCATCTGAATCACAGTTGAGACACACATGAGTAACTCTATCATCATATGTCTAAATATTTGACATGAGCCCGTTTGTAATTTCGCATACTTAAAACAAGGAAAAATGGTCCTAAGAATTTTAAGTATGATTGCAGGTCAATTGGGGAAGTTGATCCTAGGAAGAACCAGCCCCTCGAACGACGTGCTTCACATGCATTGCTGTATATTTTTCTTGCAAAGTTATTGCTGTGAGATCAACTTACCCCGGGACTACCAGCCCCGGTCTCCCCTACTCAAAGTAGTTCTAAGATATGTTTGATCAACATTTGTTCCGCTGTTTAAAGATCATCAGTTCTTTTCCCGATCAGTGTAGGGATGTTAGTCATTTTTATTAGTCCGATCGACTTGAAAAATGGTATGCAATGGAAATCGGATGACATTACAATAATAAGATAATCTTGATCTGATGCTCTAACTAGGAGAGCTACAGTCAGACAGGGACTGCCGCCGCGGGGGCAGTGGAGAGGTTAGCCAGACTTCTACCAGCTAAAATTCTACGGTGGCCTTCTCGGGTGTTCTTGTGGGAGGAGGGATCCGGGAGTGACTGCGAACAGGAGCCCACCCAGCAACTTGGAGGGGCTCTACGTCCTTCTCCTTCTCCTCCTCACGGCTGTCAAACTTTCTGACGAAGGGATCCGTCGCTTCTTTTGGAACATCACTGCTTCACGGAATGAGACCACTGTCTCATGGGACTCTTGATCCGCCACCATACCCGCTACTAGGCCTGGCGGAGAGGATCTTGCGCTATCCACGTAACCAGGGTGTACCGCTCGGAGGTCCTCGTGGGGCACTCCTCCAGCTTGTGCTGGGCGGAATCCTGGTCCCTCTAACAGTGGTGGCACTACGTCGTCGACTCGCGTCCGATCCGATTCAGCTACTCACTGAAGTCGTGGTGACGCTCTTCCAGAATTTGAGATTGGGTAGGATCACGCTGAAGGTACGCTGGCGCGAGAACCACTGTCTTTTGCAGCCTCTCGCGCATTTTTAGAACGCCTGTCGACACTCCTGCCAAGGTACTTTATTAGACACTAGATGAGTTGTTTACTTACGGATGGTGATTTCATTGACATTTTGAAGTACACTGTTTTATATCGGAGCTTTTTAAAATTTGTAATTTAAGTTTTTTAACTACGTTGTCACTGCTTCAGTGCGCATTTTTTATTATTCACAACGAAATAAAACATCAAAGAACGTTAATGAAAATCTCAACTAAGCGTAAGTTTAATATTTTTAAGTAACACTTTCTGCTGTAATTTCGTCTACTCCAAAATGAGCTCATTACATGTGCTTGTTTTGCAAAAAAGGCTTGAGTTAGTCAACTTTTTAAAAATAGGAAAACACATAATTTTTTCAAAAGTATAAGAGAAAAATTCCAACAGATATTTTCAAGTTTAGTATAGTGTCTTTAGATGATTAGCCTGTAAATACGTCCATTATTTGTTATCTTAGGTAATTCATAGAAAAAAAAATTACCATTATCACCTGTCCCAGGAGACGAACTATTTATTGATTGCGATACATCTGTAATATAAAATTATGGGAGACTTTCTATTAATATGGATAAGTCGTACACTTGGTAGTACGCGACGCCCCTTCATAATATTTTCTTAGCTTTAAACTGTTCAAACATCTGTTGTTACCCGGAGACTAGTTGACAAGTCTGTAATTTCATGAGCATTATTTGGGGGCAGAAATAGGTATGGTGGCAGTACTTCCCTAAATGAACTCTTTCACAAGGAGTTCTACTGCTGCCACCTTCCGGATGTATTACGTTTATAACACGCAATGAGTACAGTCACCAGCTGATTGATTCTGCATATTATATTAATACAAAATCGCTAAAACGTTTCGAATCTAGAGACCGGGAGCCTGGAGAATTTGGATAAACCATCTTCGTTATCCACAGTATGACTTTACCAAACGCGAAGTATTATAGGCCTCCTGTAGTTAACGCCATGCACCACGTTGACTTTTATGAAAAGAAACGTGAAAAAGTCTACAAATACCTGAACATCTCAGAAATATTAGAGGGATGTTCCTGGAGTGTACACCCTAAACATTTATGCAAACTATATATATCCCTTGTAAGAAGCCGAATAGATTATGGTAGCTTTTTGTACGGTAATTGTGCTAATACCCACTTAAGAAAACTGAATCTGATTCAAAATAAAGCTTTGCGTATTTGTGGTGGATTTATTAGGACAACTCCGATCCATGTGATGGAGTGCGAGCTGTACCTTCCACCTCTGTCGGTGAGGAGGTTATGACTCGCGTTCCGTTATTGGTTAACAATTCATTCCCGTTCGGATTCTTCTTTTGAAGGACCTGTACGGCAGCTTTCAGACTCATGTCAGAATAGTTATTGGCATAATATAAAGAAACCATTAGTGGTAGAATCATGTACAAAATTTCAAGAACATGCTTTTGTATCAAAGTAACATTTTACCTATGTACTCTTTAGGCATTTATCCGCTCACGCGATGCGCTCCTCCTACCGCAAAATGGCGGCTATTTGGTTTCGCAAATTAGAAATGCATTCAGTTTAAATACAAGTTTTTATAATTAAAAATTATTATTCTGCATTGCTAAATAAATACCCTCCGTACTACCAACAAAAACATCTTAAATAAAATGCAGTAATACACCGCAAATACTGCACTTAAAAAGCACTAATGATGATAATGAAATTTTTGGTGTACTTGGATAAATATGATAATATTCCGTTTGAGTGGTTCTAACGTTTGCCATGAAATTACTCCTTAAAGTATAGTTTATAAACATTTATATTCAGAGTAAACTTTAAAAACGCTACTTACGGTATGTTTTCAATAAATAAACACCGAAATCACCAGCCTAAACAATAACACACACGATTGTCGTGACGTATTTTTGAAGTTGTTTATTTTTTTTAAATGACAGACCCAGACATTAAAAACTTTATGGTTTGCAAATAATATTAATTCTTTTACCTGTTATAACTTCGATATCCGATAAATCGGTATAAAATCATCACCGGCACCTCTAGGTGTGGTATGCGTCTACGGCTGCATGTATCGCGTGAGCGGATAGATATCTTTCATTGATACGAACTCTTGTATCAAACCTTACATAGACAAACTTAATGTAGCTAAACATCAAACTCGCGTATGTAACATAAGAAATTGTTCTGAATGAGCTGGGTGACAAATATCATGATTTCTACACAATATTCACAGATGGTTCTAAGGAAGACAAAGGCGCTGGAGCTGCCTTCTTTGACCCACAGGAGAACGTATCAATGAAATTTAAACTTTATAATAAACGTAGCATCATGAGGGCGGAATTGTCAGCTGTCTTGGAAGCATTATCTTACGCTAAGTCCATACAGAGAGATAAAATTCTACTTGACCCAGATTCTAGAAGTGCGCTGCAACACTTGGTCAAATGTAATTTAGCAAGTAAAGGTATACCAATAGCATATGAAGCCCTGAAACTGATATACGGATTGAGTGTAAAAAATCGTACGATCATTGTGCAATGGATTCCATCACACGTAGGTATATTAGGTAACGAGGAGGCGGATAAACTTGCTAACGAAGCTATATCTGATGGTGTGATCATGTTTTGTAAACCGTCTGCTACTGAACTTATTCCTCTAGCTACAGATATAATAAATAAATATTTGGGATAAAGACTACGAAGAAATTTCACTAGCAAGAGGCATTTGGCAACCATGACCTCCTCGAAAGCCGTGGTTTGACGGTGCGGGGCTCTCTAGGGATTCTGAAAACACGAGAAACAAGAGATTCTGTTTCAGCATTTAGAATCAGCTCTGGTCACATTCCTCTAAATATATTTTATAACTTAATAGGTATCAAAGCCTCACCCCTCTGTGATTACTGCAAAAAAATACAAGACCTGATACACCTGTTATTGGAGTGTGACTACACTAGGGCCGCAGGAGTACTATTTGGAGTTGAGGAGATTGGACGTAATGGAGACATAAATATTATTTTGGGAAACTCCTTGCAGAAAATAACCAAAAAGATTTATACTTACGTAACCTATTGCATCAAATCTAAAAATGCCCCTAACTGACCACGCAATTTGAGATTCCCTATAAACACGATGTAGTACAGTGTTAAAGGCCTTGTTAAAAATTAGAAAAAAAATATACCCATCTCGCTGCAGGGCGTCACACGTTTCTGTAACCAATTCTTGGCCAATAGTCGCTTGTCGTATTTCTTTATATGTCTTCACTATGCCTTATGTGTCCTGCCCGGTTCAATTTTAGGTTCGTTATTTAATCGCCTACGTCATCGTCCTTTATTCGTCTTTAGATCTCAAAATTCGAAACTAGGTCCATAAGTTTGACGCCAAGCATGACATGCTCTATTTTTTTAATTAATTTATTTATTTATGTTCAGGTTACAAAAGACCCATAAAACGCAGACCTTAAAGACTAATATACCTGATAATACGATAAAAACTATTTATTTATTTACATGTATGGACCGCGACGTGTGACGCAACGTGGGTGTCCGATAGCCGTCCTTAGAAACGCCGGAACATGACACCCTTCGGCCAAAAGTCCTCCATCATGAAGGTCGACAGGTCTATGGCTCCCAGTGCGACTCTCAATTCTGTATACATCATTGTGGGTTGAACACATTGGTTGAGCAAGCCGACCTTCAAACACGGTGAAATATCAACTATTTTCAGAATGTCCGGCCCAATTGCAAATTTTTATTTATATTATTGAAATTGGTATACTGCAAGGTATGCATACAATCTGTGGTACTGTCGTGAAAGCAGCCGGAGGGCAGTAATGAGTGAAATTGAGATGGAACGGGCTGACCTCCTTATTCAGTATATGTATACACAGAACATGTGCTTTTATTACATGCAATGCGGTTTTACGTTAATGACATCATTAGGGTATTTATATGAGATATACAAAGAAAAGGAATATTATTATTCCCTTTATTATGAAGTAACATAGGACATGATCCTAAAGATTTGGATTTTTTTGGGAATCTATATTGGCGGCAAATGGCGCGTGTACGAGTGGACCATGGACTGACACAGGAGATCGATATCATGCGGGGACTCAGGTAAGGATGCATAATGTCCCCACTACTATTTAATATATGTGCGGAAGAAATATTTGCAGAACCTTTGAAAACGCTGAAGAAGGCATTATGATGCCTTCTTCTTAATAAATGTAAATGGCCACGCGCTGAACAACATGCGATATGCTGAAGATACTATATTACTGATTTCAAATTTGAAACGAATAAAAAGCCAAAGAGACCGAGGATTTCCTTAAAAAGGTTAAAAGTATCAAGATTATGACTGAAAAGTGTGAGCCACGTTTTATGAGGAATCGGATTGGTTTTTTTATTTTTAAACCCCGACGCATAAAGAATGAAGTTATTTTCAAGCCATGTTTCAAAACTTGTATTAATTTTTAATTGTATTCATCTGCCGTGATTGCTTCTCTGGAGCACACCATTGCGCTTGCAAGCGTGTGGATGCCCACATTTGTCTCACCTAATTTGCCAAGCGTTTACAGACGTTTGGGGCTTGCAGCAAATAGCGAGCGTATGGAGCCGGCATAAAATGTCGAACAGAAACAGCCAGGAAAAGTTGAACGAATGACTGTCTTAAATTTTTGTGTAATTTAAGTACGCAGACGCTTATACCTTTCGTATACTGTCTATTTGTAATGAATATCAAAATTACTACCTTGATATTAATTTATTTTTGTGAAAATACTTCTTTGTTATTATTGATACAAAGACCGCACAAACACAAAGGAAAATTCCTTCTATCTGACTGCACTTGAAACAATGTCTGAATGGTTAATCGGAGCCGGTGCGCTCCCAATTGAGCTAAGAGACCGAGTCAACAGATACAGTCTAAGTTTTTGTAACTTTTGTATAAGTTTTTATTTCACATAATTACAAACTCCGTAAATGACAAATTTGGATTTGGATTCCATTCGCGTGCTAGTGATATTTTTAACAAATTTTCAATTTATTTAGAGATTGATTTATTCAACACAAATTGGACGTCAGGAGTTTATTATCTCAGTATTTTTTAGTTATGATATAAGTTAACAAATGTTGTTTATTGTTAGGTTCTTGTATTATAATGTGATGGATTTAGTATGTTTATGGATTTTTTGTTAGTTTTGTAAGTATTATTCTGCCGTCGTCTGTTGAAAGGACGCATGTGACATTTAAAAAAAATATTACGCGTGCTGCCGCGATCAGTAAAAAAAGGCCGATCTGTCACTGTTTTTATTTTTTCCCAGGTGGATTAGATATAAAATTACTGCAAGAGAAAAATAGATATTTCCTCAATTTCATTTCTGTAAACATTATTTTCTCGGTATTGAGTTTTGCTAAAAGCGCCTTTTTAAGTAACGGCGGCAGTATTATTATATTAATATTTAAATAGATTCGTGATATTAATATGACCCAGCTTGAAATTTTGACGGGACGAACAGGTCATGTACCTGGTTACCAGCGACACGCCTGTCCATAGCAATTGCAATGCCACTCAGAGATTTAAATCCTAAAGATCTGAGGGGCACTGCCACTCATTGTGCCCGGCATCCTGAGACATAAGTTGACAAGTCCCATGTCCCTGTAATTTTACCAGCACCCTTACTCTTTAAAACCGGAAACAATAATGCTCACATAACTGTTTGGCGGCAGAAATAGGTGGTAGTACTGAACGAACTCTTTCCCAAGGAGCTGCTATTAAAACTAAACTT
Source organism: Hyposmocoma kahamanoa (assembly GCF_003589595.1). Lineage (NCBI taxonomy): Eukaryota > Metazoa > Arthropoda > Insecta > Lepidoptera > Cosmopterigidae > Hyposmocoma > Hyposmocoma kahamanoa. Next base: position 10,189,321 of record NW_020653731.1, read on the forward strand.
GACTGTTTGAAGTAGGTATCGTGATGTTGCGCTTTTATTTACTATGGCGGAATGCCACGCAGAGATCCCCTGTTCAATTCCCGGGCCGGGAAAAATATTTGTATGGCCTACATTTATTTCTCTCGTGAATTTGAGTGTAATTTGTGGTTGTCTATGTGAAATGTCCATGGCACCCGCGACACCGGGTTTCCCTAGTGCGGGGCTATATTGTATGTAGGCGTTATTATTATTAAATATTTTAAAATATTTCAACTGTAGTCTTGTTTACTAACTTCTTTCAACAGGAAACTGTTTGTATACTACTGTTATTTCAATTTCTATTATGTTGTAGTGGTGTTTGTACCATTTGAGATAAAATGGATACCTCAACAGGTAGTTTAGAATAAAACACATTAAATTCTGTAAATTCAATGTATTCTAAACGTTTTTCTTAGTCCCTAGGATTTAAGCTTTCTCGTTAGTCTCTCATTTTATATTTATAAATAAACTGTTTGGAAACATATATCTATCATCATCATTATCATTATCCTCGTCAGCCATTAGGACACCGCCAAATGTCTGTAGGTACTGAATATTTAGGGTTGGGAATGGGTACTGCCCATTTTTCAATGACCCTTTTGGAATGGCTACTAAAACCTACAGGGTGTTAACTTAATTGCGTTACACCCGAAGGGTGATTCCACCCATTAATACAAACAACTTTTACTATACGAACGCTTTTATATTAGCGAAAAAGACGTTTTAAGTATTTTAATGGGGTGTCTATAAATATTTGTTTACACGGGACAAAGTACAAACTACGATTGTGGTTACTCTGGGGCCCAAAGTCAAAGTCAAAGTCGAAAATTATTTATTCCATAGGTAAAATAAATTTACACTTGAAAACGTCACATTTAAGCTACTGCTCGTTCACTACGCTGACCTCCCTGAGAAGAACGAGCAAGAAACTCTAGGGATTGCTCTTTTCAAATAAACTTAAATGCTATGACACTGAATCAAATTTGTGTGGATTCTGGAGCCGTGTCTTCTTTCCATACATCTTTATCTAACACGTAGTCTTCAATTTTGTAATATGATTTATCGATCAAAATATTTTTTGCCCAGATTGTAAATTGCCTAACTGAACGTTTTTGCATTACAAAGATTTTATTACAGAACAATAAATACAGTAGAAGTACTTAGTTGGGGTGACACGTATGCCAACAGTATGCGGAGTTCCAAATATTTGAACTCCGCATTTGAAGTCCGCCATTTTTGCTTGGTATGTTATGATCGTGTCGGTCATAGCGCAAAACGTCGTAAATCGTGGAAAAACGCCTTATTTTGCAACTTAGGAGTGAAAAATGGTAGTCGCACCTCTAATAATTATCTATGGTGCTGTTTCACATCGTTGTTAAATCTTATTTTAAGTAATTTTAATAAATTTTCCATTTTTTGTTTATCCTTATAGATATTTTATTATAAGAAACGAAAGTAAACCGTATACCCCTGCAATATGGCAAACTTTGTTTTGGAGAAAGTTAATAATAGATATTAATCCTTCGTCGTCACGTAGTCTATCATTCTCGTATCTGTCTCATAGATGAACTATCGCCGCCGGACGAACATTGTATGAAATTTCAATATAAAATCAAAACGTCGTAACTTGAAATAATAGATGTTGAACTTTCCACGATATGCCAACTGGGTAAAGTTTAAGATTGTATTAACAGGCCAGAATTTGTTATATTTTTTTTAATTAAAAAGTAAGGGCCAATTATTTTTAACATTTCATAGTGTTTAACATAATTATTATGATTGTGTGAGTTTTGGCGACATTGGTTCTGATATGGTTTTGATAGTAAGTCTTATGGCACTTCCATTTGTTTTCCGTGGATTTTATTAATATTTTATTAGACAGTAATGCCTACATTACCCTAAAGCAAAGTATGCTATAAATTACTTATTTGTGGATCCCATTGTCGTTTGGCATTTCAAATTAAGGCACACGATTTGTTCTTCCCCTCACATCATAATCATTAAAAAAATGTGTATTTATCGGTTAGTTTCAAAGGTAGAGAGGGGGATTAATTGTTTGTGTGTGTACAGTAACATGAAATATGAAATAAATCAAAATAAAATAAATAAAATAAGCCTTTATTTCCACGGTGTTAGTCAACATTTACATAAATTGTTAGTTACATTTACATGTTATTAGTTACGTTCACATAGGTACTATTTATACATTTACATTATTAGTTACATTTATGTATCTTATTAAGTAGCAACAGTAGCAGTCGTTCTATAACACTCTATCCCTGGCTTTCGTCATCCATTGTGATCCTGCTTTCTCTATAAAACTGTCTTTCCATCTTTTTCTCGACCGACCTTTACGTTGTTTCGTTTCTTGGTATTCACTCAGTAACTCTCTTTGTCCACCGATCATTTTCCATCCTACATATAAGCCCTGCCCACTTCATTGAGATTGTATGGTTTCTCAAAATACAGCATTTCCTAAATTCTACACCATTGCACTAATCTATTCTGAGTTCGAAATGCATTTTGGTTTCTAACAAACGAAAACCGTACAAACTCGCTAACAAGATCACAGTTGCTTCTGTGTCGGCGGCGGTCATTGGTAGTGCAAAGTTTAATTCTAACAAATGTAAATCTGTTGCCGGCAAATTAACTTGCCAATACGTAAGTTCGTTACTGTCGTACTCTACTGTAAATATAAATCAATGCAATAATCCACCCAATTTAGCAAGTCACGTTGAAATAATCGTAGCACAAATAGCGTCGATTAGAATCTGAAATTTTTTCACTAGTTGTTTGTTTATTTATTTATAAGTTTTTTTTTAAATTTATTGCTGGCCATGGAAACAAAGTCCTTCATCCGGACAAAGAGGATAGGCAATTTGAGGCGGCGTGCTTGGATTGACTCCGGATGTCTTAAAACGGACCGATACGGGTATTTTAGTTCGAGATTCGTATAATTTCGCGTTTTAATCTTCGATTAAGGCACAATAGCACTATCCTATTCCACTTTAAACTAGATTTCACAAAATAATTGAAAGTCAAAATAAAAACGACACTTTTCCCTCCAAAAGGTCCAGAGCGAATCACCTTTATAAGTGCTTTAATGTGTTGTCGTTACAAAAATATACTTACGAATATACTTATACACTGACAAACACTTGCACCTAGGGGTCTACTCTCGATCTCCGTCCGACATCCGTCCGAAACAATTACTGCCAAACAAGCAATACTTGACCAAATAAAAAGACGCGTGATGCGAATGAGGCGTCATACTTGATACTTGTCTTTTAATTTTGTCGAATATTACTTATTTGACAGTAATTGTTTCGAACGGTTGTCGGACGGAGATCGAGAGTGGACCCCCTGAACAGGCATCGCAACATGGAAAGGGAAAAGAAATATCTGCCCTATATTAATTATAATTTATCTTGGAAATACTTGTTCATATCTTTAGAAATTAATAGTTTTTTCAATGCATTTGTGAATTTGTTTACGTTTGATTCCGATTTTAAATATTATGGAAGTTTATTATAGATTTTTTTATTGACATACATTACATTCATACATACATACATTACCTATACATTACCATTAATTCAGGGCGTGTTCCCATTATGTATTATTGTGACCTTTATTTATCGTCAGACGACTGTCGTTCTAGCTGTGCCCATTGTCACGACAACGTCTGTCGTCGTAACGTTAAAAAATCGTGACAGGTAATCGTGTTTTATTATATGTGAACAACTTCATTTAAATATATAACCCACGATACTTTAAACTGCATGACTATCTATCGTCACGACATAATGGGAACGCGTACTTAGACATCGCTTGTATTAGGTTATTTTTATTTCGCGGGATGTGATATCGGTGGGCGTCTTCTACTTTATTATAATATATAAAAATTAAGATGATTCTTTATAAATTGGCACACTTCCAATATATACATACCAGGCAATGTTAGTATATTAAGTTTTTTGAAGTGTGGTTTACAGCTTTCTACTTGCTTTATATTTATAATAATCCGAATACATTTTTTCTGTGCGGTTAAGAGCTCATGGGCATTTACACTGTTACACCAATTAAGGCTTATGACGATACAAAAGCTTTGCAAAAACTTATCTATGAATTATATTTTATTTTAATTGTTATACCTACATTGCTAAATATATTAGACAATAAGTTAAAATATATAAGGTAATATATAAAAGCCTAAATACTAGAAACTAAAACTAGAATTAAATTATATGAATAAAATTGGATCCCCGTGACGAGGTGTTGTCAGCGTTCCCCCTTTACTTAGTTTGAGCATCGTAACTACGCTATGAGAGTGCGTACAGATCTGGTAAATGCGCTGCATGTGCGCTACACGCGTGTTGCATGATTGCAATTACATACATGTATATATAATATATGTGACGCGAATGGCACGTGAGCAGATCGCACAACGTAATGCTCATGTGCAGCTTGCGAGCGTTTCGCAAACAGCGCATTTACGGCGCATTTGTCAGATCTGTATTCACCCTTAGAGGTCTAAGGCTCAACTCACACTGGCGCAGAGTCGAAGCGTCGCGTCCCGTCCTGTTTTTCAAATACACCTCATGGTGACCCTCGCATTAGCGGGCCCAGATTACAGTGTGATCGCATTTGACGCGTCACTGCACGCGAGTAACGCGCGAAACCGCTCGATTTTAACCAAGCGTCGACGCGCGATTCCATATTTGCATGTCACAAATTTGTACCTTGAACATAAAAAAATAGAGATGAATATGTTATAGGTGAAAAATTTGACGCGTCGCGATGCTTCGACTCTGCGCCAGTGCGAGTTGAGCCTAAGATTTAATTGTATGGCTTTATAATGATTGTATAATAATTAAGATTATTTTTTATTGTTTTAATGTCTTTTTTACATTTGTTTTCCTTGTATTTAGATTGAGTTATATTGAAATAAATTTATCCTTATTTCCTTTTTTATGTAAAATAGTGATAAATAATAAAATTTGTTTCCGATATAATGTAGGATCTAACTACGTAATATAAATATGTTATATTAATAACTTAATGGATAAAAGACTACTAATTTTATCTTACCAAGACTAATTAAAACTTTACCTTTGAAATTAAAGAAAAACATAAGAACTGTAAATCTGAAACATTCAATACGATGGAACACGCTGTACGAGCGCTGGATTGGTCAGTACATCGAGTATATAACCAGAAATACTGACGAAGTGTCATTTAATTTGTTTGAAAACTATTCTGCCAAATCATTACCGTGACAACTGCGCTCCGATTGGCCAGCCCGAATTCGAAACAATTGACGGGTGTAGTCAATTGTTTCACTTCAATTCGACCAGTTTAACTTGAGATTTGTTACAATGGACGAAAATTTAAAAATTACATAATATAATATTTAATTACCGATGAAATGTTTAATTACCCTTTGTTTTGTAATTAGATGTTTTGCTATTTTTCCCAAATCACCGAATGGAACAACCCCCCATAGATAGAGATGTTATCTTTAATACAATAAATACAGAATATTTTTGGAATATACGGAGACGTACACACAGGTCAGTTACTGGCGATGTATTATTTCAACTTTCTAATTTGTGATTTCAGCGCAAACGAGAGTTGATACTTAAAAGTGATATCAATACCATTTGCCTGATGGGTTGCCAGTGACGAATGGCCCTTATTTCGTCGGTATTTCAGGTTATATACTCGATGGGTCAGTACTACGTGAGTACATTAATTCTGGTTCAGTTGTGTTGTCACTTAAAGAAAAATATAATACTAGACAAAACTTATTACAAACATTTTAATGCTAGGAAGTTTATAAATAGAAAATTTTCTCAAGGACCCCACTCTGGGGTATAATGCCCAGTAGGCTAGCAACATTTCTCCGTTGAGTAGCTAAACCTGACTTTTTTTATGACATCAAATGACGAGACGAACCAGTCGTGCGCATGATGGTAAACGACGCGCCTGTCCACAGTTGCAGTGTAACTCAGAGCTTTAAATTACAAAGATTTGATAGGCACTGCCACCACGCTCGTTATAAGTTGCGATATAAGTTGACAAGTCACATGTTGGGCTGCAATAGTTGTTGTTTTATATGTTTTTACTACCATCTTTTAACATGATTCGTAATTATATTGTGTTTTGCTATTTTTATCAAATTTATAGTCTGTAAGAAGTTACTTTCCATCGTATATTTGATTTGAGAATTACAAGAGGATTGTACAACACAAAGACAAACTAATGTAGATTTAGGGGTGTGAAGAAAACAAGTAGCGCAATGTGTTTTCAGTGTTTGGAGGTAAAAAACACAAATTGTTGACGTTGGTTACAAAGCCAGCCTGAAATGGAACTGGGCCGGATACGTCTACCCCATGTCAAGCGAGCTGTAGGCAAAGATCTCATCCAATGCGCGCAGAAGTGGAAGCAAAGAAGGATATGGGGTCATATGACTTCTTGGCCTGTACCAGCGTTAAATCGTGATGAGTGGAGGGAGAGAAGGGAACTTTTACTCAGAAGAGATCCCTCTTCTACTACTATCCAGTAACGGCTGAAAATTAAATGCAAAATGGATATCACCTGAAAATAGAAGAAGTGAGTGCAATATCAGAAGTTGAATGAAGATCTGTCTTATATCACTTTGCCTAATTTACGTAAAATTCTTTATACAAAACATTTCATCCATTCCAGTATTCCAGTTAAAAGCTCAGAAATAAAATTCTACAACGGGTTCACTATCAACACTGTCTCATAGTACCCTTATCTCCGAAAAATTAAAAGATATTTTTTGACTATAAATTAAATGCAAAAGTATTTTGGTAAACCCGTAAATCGGGGGCTCGAGGCACTCGACATAATTTCATATACAACCAAATTCAGGATGCAAATGTCCGCGGCTCTTATTTGCATGGAATTAAGGCTGGCTTACGCGGAATGATGTCGTACGGTATGATGGTGGTAAGTAACACCAATTCATTTACGCTTTCTTTTCCTTTATCTTAAACAAACCTTTAAAAATGTTGTGTAAACATTACTTCTGCCCCCTAACCATCTAATTTCACAATCAGCCTGATGTTTATTATATAACGTCCATTTACAATGGAAGCGGAACGGAATGGAAGCGAGTTTTTGTAATAAAATGTACACAGAAAAATGAACTTTGTCTTTTGTGTAACGTATAAACTAAGTACGATACGATAACTGCGGAAATTCCCGAGATATTTTCCGTAAGACAGGTGATCTGTTTTTTGACTCATTACCAGTTTGTAAGTTATGCAATTGACATAAAGTTAATTATGCTATGATTACAATAAAATTTACTTCTATTCCGGTCCGCAGTACATAATGTAAATTGAGCCTAGAACACGATTAATGTATTTCAGAAATTGACTAACGAGTGACGTTCGAAATGAGAGTACTCATTTATGGGATAGAATGGTTCACTTGTAAGGTTTCTACCTAGCCACAAGCAACGTGCACAGAGGCTGATAACGAAATCACAGCATATCCACTCACGCGATGCGCTCCTCCTACCGCAAAAAGGCGGCTATTTGGTTTCGTAAATTAGAAAAGGATTCAGTTTAAATACAAGTTTTTATAAATAAAAATTATTAATCTGCATTGCTAAATAAATACCCTCCGTACTACAACAAAAACATCTCAAATAAAATGCAGTAATACACCGCAAATCCTGCACTTAAAAAGCACTAATGAAATTTTTGGTGTACTTGGATAAATATGATAATATTCCGTTTGAGTGGTTCTAACGTTTACCATGACATTACTCTTTAAAGTATAGTTTATAAACATTTATATTCAGGGTAAACTTAAAAAACGCTACTTACGGTATGTTTTCAATAAATAAACACCGAAATCACCAGCCCAAACAATAACACACACGATTGTCGCGACGTATTTTTGAAGTTGTTTATTTTTTTTTAATGACAGACCCAGGCATTAAAAACTTTATGGTTTGCTAGAGTTGTTACCGAAATAGCAATTAGTAACAGTTCTTTTACCTGTTATAACTTCGATATCCGATAAATCGTTATAAAATCATCACCGGCACCTCTAGGCGTGGTATGCGTCTACGGCTGCATGTATCGCGTGAGCGGATAATAATGATAATAATAATATTTACCTATTTTCACTAAAATAGGTTTGAAAAGCCTTTTTTAGGGTTCGCCAGACTCTTAACTCTCGAATAAGAAAAACTGTTTTTGCTGTTGTGATTAACTCAATTTAAAAATGTATTATACGTATAAGTTGGAAATTCCAAACTCATAAATTAATCTTAAAGATTTATCTTAGAGATGAATGTATAAGATGTAGGTGTAAGTGGTGTGAATATGAAATGAGAGTGTAAAGGTTGTGATGTAGTGTGTAGGTGGCAAGTGCCTATATATGTTTCAAGCGCAGTTTACGAGAGAGGTATAATAAGTAGTAAGTTCTGGGTAAGGTTTTTGAGTTGTTGTTGTATCCCTACTTGTCTTGGCATATAAAACAAATTATAGCCGATCAATAGCATGGATTTGTGAGGAAGCAGTCCACAACATTTAATCTTGTCACATTTGTCGATAGAATATTATCAGTCATAAGGTCCGGAAATGAAGTAGATGCTATATATACTAATTTCAGTAAAGCTTTTGACAGAGTAAATCACTCAATCTTAATACATAAACTGCGCAATCTTTTCGGTCTACATGGTTCTTTGTTGGATTGGTTTACATCTTATCTCGCTGATCGAACGCAAAGGGTTGTTATTAACGGTCATGTTTCCAAGGAAATTGTACCGGGTTCGAGTGTTCCACAGGGCTCACACCTTGGTCCAAGTCTCTTTGTTATGTTTATTGATGATATAAAATATTGCATGTGCAACTCTGATTTCGAACTATATGCTGATGACCTAAAATTATCAAAAATAGTGTGTAACGTAGCTGATCAAATTCAACTTCAAGAAGATATAAACGGAGTCACTGAATGGTGTCGGAAAAACTCTGAGCTTTAACACAATCAAATGTTTTCATGTAAAATTTTCTCGAAAATATAATAAATTTAATGGTAGTTATAGTATTAACGGAGTTGTTTTAAAAAAACTGGAACAGGTTAAAGATCTCGGCATTATTATGGACTCAGTAACGCGATTTACGTCTCACATCAATTAAATAGTAAACAAGTGTTTAAGACTGTTAGCCTTTATACTGAGAAATACCAAGAAATTTAAATCGGTTTATGCTTTGAAAATACTTTACTATGCTTTGGTGCGTAGCCATGTGGATTATTGCAGTATTGTCTGGTATACGTCATATCAAAATAATATATTTCGTTTTGAGAAAATTCAAAATAAGTTTCTTAAAAAAGTTTCTTATGTAGATGGCATTAACCATACGATCAGAAGCTATGGTGAAAGGTTTTCTTTAACTCATTTTAATATATTATCATTAAAACATCGGAAGGAGTAACTGAGCCTAAATTTTTTGTTTAAATTACTAAATCACGATATAGATTGTCCGTCCCTTCTGTTTCAAATAAACTTAAAAATACCTAGAATATCAGCCAGGCTGCATAATTACAAACCTTTGGGTATTGAACTGAGGAAAACCAATTATGGTAACGTGTCTCCACTTTAGTCCACTATGAGAAAATACAATGAAAGTATTCAATATTGTGAATTGGATATTTTAGTGATAAATATCACGGCTTCAGGAATGTAATCCAAAAATATTTTACTTATGAAGTTAACAGCCTTTACCGAGCTATTTTTGGTTTGCTTAATTTTTAATTTTGTTATTTTAATTTTTGCTTGCCTTTTGCTTAGTTTTGTTCAGTTTTATCTGTTTTTGCTGTTTGAAAGAACACAAATTGTTGAATGTAAACTTGATTTGATGTAGTCATATATTAGGGGTTAAAGTATGAAATTGCCGTTTTATTGCAATAG
>NW_020653731.1:10199696-10259631 GCF_003589595.1 Hyposmocoma kahamanoa
TTTCAGTACAAATCGGCAATTTCATACTTTAACCCCTATTATGTATAGACAGACTAGTCATACTCTCGTGCTTCCCAAATAATTATGTAATGCAGTGCATACCTTTAATTTAAATGTATGCATAATACTAGATTTAAATGTGTCGTCTTTATAAATATTTAGCGTATCTGTACGTATTTAGTTGGTAAGCCTTATTAAGTAAATAAATAAATAAAAGTGGAATTATACGATTATGTAAAATCTGTGAGAAATCTATGAAACTTTTTCTTCACTCTCACATTAATTTTATTTACTTTTTTAAATTAATGTTGCATTCCAACAACTGCCACTATCCTACCTCACTACGCCCGAATATCCCAGGTGGTCTCATGCGATTTCGACACAGCTGTTATAATAAACGGCCCGCATTCTAAAGGGAAACCTCTCGCACCATACTACCAGCTAAAGTTAAATTTTTACCTTTCTATTCAAATTCAAATTATATTTTGGTGGAAGCTGACAATACAACGGTTAAGAGAGCAGTCTCGCGAGCACACAAATGAAATTGAGCGTCCCGTTTAATAAAGGCTTTAAATATTTATAAATTTTCACAGAAAAAGTAGAAAGGCCATTTTTCTTTCTTATTTCCATGATAAGTAGTGGTCGGATAGTCGCTTATTTACCTACAATTCCGTTACTCGTTAACATGGAATACGCTTTTGTATTAAAAAATTATATAACATTGAAATTACCATTTATTATTAACAAAAATGGGTTTAATCATCGTCATTTTAGTAGCAGTACAGTTCCTTGTGAAAGAGTTCGTCCTGGGAAGTACGGCCACGTTACCTATTTCTGCCGCCAAGATGTAATGTGAGTATTATTGCATTCCGGTTTTGAAGTATAAGGGTGCTAGTTAAATTACAGGCACATAGGACTTTTCCACTTATATCGCAGGGTGACGTGTCTCAGACCTTTGCGATTTAAATCTCTGAGTGGCACTGCAACCGTTATGGACTGATATGGCTTACCACCAGGCGCACAATTTGTTCATAGATCAAATTTTAAGTAAAAAACACGTGTCTCCCTTAACTTACATATGTTTTACAAATTATTTTATTGAACAGTTTGAATTTGTGTTAAATTAAATTTATCATGAATTAATTATAATATAAAACTAATATATCGACTATGAACTGGCAATCGATACTATCTCAATTTTGACAACTTTACAGGTGAAGAAAAAAATTGCTTGCATCGTTTATATAGCATCTGGTTTATTAAATAAAAATACGTGGTTTTTAAATATTTTTATTACACATGTATGTATGTACACTACGTATTTTTATTTAATAAACCAGATACTGTATAAATGATTTTATCTTCATCCCGTAAAGTTGTCAAAATTGAGATAGTACCGATTGCCAGTACTCAATCGATATGGAATTTAGATCCGAAAAAGTAGTTTTAATTCCTATGTATTCCAATTGCGAAAATCTAAGAATAGTAATACGCCAGGCCATTTCGGTATCCCTGGATTTAAAAGAAGAAAAAATATAGGAGATGATACTATTTTTCCGGATTTGAATCGCGTATATTTGTTTTTTCAAACAAACCGACGTTTCGGGCCCTTTACAGGTCCCGTGGTCACGGTTGACTGAGGTGGTACAGTCTTCAACCAGTCATGTCTAATATTGATGCAAACCACCCAATTTTTTCACTATAGTTACAAAAGTTATTAATTAAATACCGTATTTTTAATTTTACAAAGAAAACATTCCAATTTACGCTACATTAAGTTTTACAAATTATTTTATTACATGAATTATTATTAAGTTCAGTTTATTATTAATTAATAAGAGAAATTAGAATAAACTAAAACATATTAATTAGTACTGCAGTCTTATGTCTGTTTGGGATTTTCCATTAGAGGAAATACTGCATCCCATACTGGTGGTACGGAGAAACCATCTTCCCTGTTGAAATTAGGATGTTTTTTAATTTCAATGGCCTCTTGCAGCATCCTGAGTAGATAACGGACTTCTTTTGTAAGGACCTGGGGTTAGTCAAACTTCATTGAATGTGTAGTTTTGTCCATGACATGTTCGCAGACTGCAGACTTGTTTACGCGACGATGTTTGACATCAGCTATATGTTCTTAGACGCGGGTACAAATACTTCGCTTTGTTTGTCCAATATAAGAGAGACTGCACTCACAGTCAAGTTTGTAAACTCCTGCATCCTGTAAGGAGATGTTACATTTCACGGGTCTCAGGAACTGAGAAATCTTCCTCAGGGGTTTGAAATGGGTCTTGATAGATGCACGCCTGAGGACTCTTCCGATCTTGTCTGTAACACCTCTCACGTAAGGTAAGATGGCAGGTCTTCCCTCGACTGTTGGTGGTTTCACACGGGGCCTGCGGCATTGGCGAGGAATCTTCAACTTATTCGCACGTAGGACTTGCTTTATATGCTGAAGTTCCCCTGGCAGACGATTACTGTCGCAGACTCCATGTGCTCTCTGAAACAAAGATTTGACCACGGTAGCTAACTGGCTAGGATGGTAATGGGAATTACTATTGAGATACCTATCTGTATGGGTTTTCTTTCGAAATACAGTATGGTCTAAGGTGTTATTAGGATTTCTTTTAATTAAAACATCGAAGAAAGCTAAAGTACCACGATTCTCTTGTTCCGTAGTAAATTGGATCTTAGTACTAAAAGAATTAAGATGATCCAAGAAAGAAGGTATGCTCTCTTTAGGTAATATTGTGAAAGTATCATCACTGTACCGTTTGAAAATCTGCGACCTAACTGGGGCCATGGGCAAAACTCGCTCCTCGAAGTCTTCCATGAAAATATCGGCAACAACGGGAGATACCGGGGAGCCCATCGCTACACCGACGATTTGTAGGTAGAATTCATTATTCCACAATAGATAGCCTGATGTCAGGCAGTGTTCAGAATGCAGGATGCGGGAGTTTACAAACTTGACTGTGAGTTCGGTCTCTCTTATATTGGACAAACGAAGCGCAGTATTTGTACTCGCGTCAAAGAACATATAGCTGATGTCAAACACCGTCGCGTAAACAATTCTGCAGTCTGCGAGCATGTCATGGATAAACCTACACATTCAATGAAATTTGACAAACCCCAGGTCCTCGCAAAAGAAGTCCGTTATCTACCTAGGATGCTGCGAGAGGCCATTGAAATTATTAAACATCCTAATTTCAACAGGTAAGATGATTTCTCCGTACCACCAGTTTGGGATCCAGTATTCCCTTTAATGAAAAATCCCAAACAGACATAAAACTGCAGTAGTATATAATATGTTTTAGTTTATTCTAATTTTTATTATTAATTAATAAGAAATTGAACTTAATAAAAATTCATCCAATAAAATAATTTGTAAAACTTAATGTAGCGTAAATTGGAATGTTTTCTTTGTAAAATTAAAAATAAGGTATTTAATTAATAACTTTTGTAACTATAGTAAAAAAATAATGTGGTTTGCATTAATATTAGACATAACTGGTTGAAGACTGTACCATCTCAGTCAACTGTGACCACGAGACCTGTAAAGGGCCCGAATCGTCAGTTTGTTTGAAAAAACGCGATTTAAATCCGGAAAAATAGTTTCATTTCCTATGTGTAACAATAGCGAAAACCTAAGAACTCGATAAGAAAAAATATATTTTAAGAAGCTGCTTCCATATTTCGACAGCAAGTCACGAGGAAAAGTGAACTTTAGGTATGAAAGCATCCGAATATCCGGCCATTACTTATAACTGTCAAAATATACAGTTTTATGGACAAAAACAGGAAGAAATATTACATTATTAATTGGAACTACTGTATACTGTATTTTAACAATTATTGTAACTGTTTCATTCAAAATATAAAAAACCCACGTCAAAAGTTTGCTTGTCGGCTTTTTTTCGATTTCTATGGTTCTAATTTCTTGTAACAATGGGACTGTTACGGACTCCTTTGAATATTTTATACGTTTTTCTGGTTTTCATCGTGACGGTGATTTGATGATTACAGCATTGTGTCAGGTGAAACGTCGACTTTCATTTGGGAAAATAATTAGTAACTTGTTATAGCCGAAATGGACCCGGATCAGCATTGTCGACATCAGGGACCACCTCGAGAGTATACTCTTTCAAGCAAAAAAAGAATTTTCAAAATCGATCCACAATTGATGGAGAAATTGGGGAGAACACTAACATACTTATAAAATTTGAGGACTTCACTCGATTTCCATGAGATCTCCTCATCAGATACTTGGTGACAACGGGACCACCACGAGAGTGCACCCTTAGAAACAAAAAAGAATTTTCAAAATCGGTCCACAATTAACGGAAACATCGGAAAACGTACATGAAACAAACATACAGCTGAACGTATAACCTCCTGCTTTTTTAATTCGGTTAGAAATTGGAATCACATTTTATTTTTTTTCAATTCAATTCAATTCAATTTATTTATTTGTCTGAATAAGGTACATAGTTCTTATTTTAAATACAAATATCCAGCTTATTCTACCATGTTTATATACGCAGCCTGCAATACATTAATCAATTAATTGTTGACAGTGTTGTTGATAGCGTTTTGTTGGATAACGTTTCGTTTAATATTAGTATTAGCTAGTCACGGTTTACAGCTTCATTAAAATAAACACAATAAAGAGATATTTCTCTATTCAGAGTTATTAACACGTCGAGCGCCTGATGACAAAGGGACATACCTGCCCATAGCATTTACAGTCCCACTCAGAACTTTAAGGGTCGTATTCTAGAACTCTACTCAATGCTTAAGTCAGGATTGCACTGGAAACACAAGCACTGGAAATAATGGCAGGGACGTGAGTATGATTTCGAGTGCTTTAAACCATACTCAAATCCTGACTTGAGCATTAAGTAGAGTTCTAGAATACGACCCTAAATCTCAAAGATCTGAAGGGCACTTCCAATGCGCCCGTCACCCTGAGACATAATTTGACAAGTCCCGTAATTTCACCAGCACAATTGCCTAATAATTTTTTTTTTTGTATACGACACATTGTTTTGTTCCATTTTATTAAAAGTTGTTAAAAATGTTACAAATTACGTATCTTGCACCCACACAAAATAGACGACGATATGTAAATTTTGGTCAATTGAATATACACGGGGTTATTCGTAAAATATATATTACTAAAATCATATAAAACAAAGCACGCTATTCTTTTTATTTAGTTTCGTCTTATTTAATTTTGTACAGAGTATTATATATATTATATCTTATTAATCAATCTATCTACATTTAGGTATGCTTTACAGTTACAACGTAACAATTCCTGTCCAAACCTATCACCTATAATTTTAGTAAATATTATTATTGGTATGTGCTACCTACTGATCGGTTTAAAATTAGTTTGCCACTAAAAAAAATATTGATGCATGAATTTTTACAATATCTAATTAACAGTCATTTTTGGAGTCGATGCCAGTGTGTAATATACAGTGTGTTGATTTTCATTCTCGCCATATTTAATAAATTAATAATAGATTAATAATAGTAATGCTAAATCATCTAAAAATATTTAAAAAAAATATGTTCAATATTTTGGCTAATTGTCTCAAGTAAAGTTTTGTAAAATTGTCCCCAAGTGTTTTCACCGCAGAGGACAGTGACCCCGCCACTATCGTATTGCTCGGTGACTCACCGAGCGATACGTAATCTTTCTTGATCGCTTATTTACCTATTTTTAAAATTATGTTTATGTGCTAGTATTGTTATAACTTACTAATTATTTACGTTAGTTAGAAAAGTTGACTGAAAAAATATTTTTTGTAACTTAGATTTGGTACTTACCAACTTTAGGTTACATGAAAGTGTTGCTAGAAGTACTTAGCTCCACAGCTAGTGGCTGGCTCCGTACCGGAGCTAGCCACAGATATGCAGTGTTTCGTTTCAACTTAGTACATTCTTCACAACGGAAAAAGCAGAAAGAAACCAGGAAAGATTTTTGCGCGCAATTCTTCGACACTCGTAATCTGCTTATACTAAACGGTTCACATCATGCCATACGAACGTACTTAATAGTAACGCAGGATCTGGTGAACATGGTAGCGGACGCAATATGCAAGGTCGACTGATGATCTACCAATCACGCGCTCGATACGATACTCCCCCCGTCCCTACTCGTACCCTACCACCAAATAGATCTAAAATGCATATTTTCTGGGCATAAGTCATTGTTCAAATGGTTGCCGGTACATGAGGCACGTGTAGTGCAAGTTGGATCAAACCTTTGAATCAAACATGGTTACCGCATTTAAATAAAAAATAAGAATTTAGGAAATTTCTTTTCCGATTTATTTTTTTAGTGATTTGGGTTCAGTTTCGGATACAGAATGACGTCTGTAAATATGTCATTATTATATACTAAAAAAAGCGTTGGTTGATTGTGAGTGACAGATCGATGTCCTACTTTCTCAAACAAGTATCTTATAAAGAGTGAATATTCATGAGAACGCACTCTTCACCCATAATGGCATAAGTGGAGTTACGTCAAAAAAGTTTATTGCTTCATTAGATATAGAAAAATATGACCCACATCCTCTCCAATTCTTGTAACGCTATCGACTAATGTTATAAATAGAGTTACAAGAATTGGAGAGGATATGGGTTATATTTTTCTGTATATAATGGATCAATAAACATGTTTGATGTTACTCCACTAATGCCATTCTTCCATGAGGGGTGCGCAAAACTTTCCGTTTATTTGATATTTCTTATCAAGGGTGTTAATATGGATGCATTACTCTAAGTATGGGTAAAAGCCAGTGTGTGAATATGAAGGAAATGGGATGTGAAATTAGCCAGCAAACTTTTACATATACAATCAATTTTTGCTTTTCAGTAACTTTGTGCTTTAAGATACGAGTTTGAGAAAGTAAGGCGGCGATTTGGTAATTTTTAAACAATATTATTCCTTAGCGACGTCTCTAGCCAGGGCTGGTAGCTGTAAAGGTATCTAACCGGGTGACGAAATGCTTTATTATTATTCTATTTTAACGACTTTCTTGCGTATTGATTAAAAGCTTCGATACTAACATAATAATATACAATAATGATAAGGTTGATTCAATAAATAAAAGCGATCAATTTAAGCTAACTTCGACGACGTATCCCCGGGCTCGCACTCGAGTGTCAACTTGAACTAGACAAGCTTCTCGATTTGATAATAAACCAGTTTATCATGAGACCATTCGCTCGCGGGGTCCCGCTTCAGACAGCAGTAGTTCCAAAGTAAACTGAACTTCAATATTCGTTTCCCAGGGATCTTTAGTTACCTTTACACTTAAGCTAATAAACAACATCTGTTATTGCTATCAAAGTTCCATTAAGTTAGTTTGGAAAGTTCTAAAGTAAACAACAAAAAGTAAATAATACAATTTCATTTTTAACAGTCAAAAGAAAGATAAGGGTGGGATCATTGACTTACTCAATGGGTGGGATATATTGATTAATTCTTACTTAGCGTCATAGTACTTACATTTATGAAAATGTAATTTATATTAAAAGAATAGTAAATTATAATTATTAATAGAAAGATCGAACACTTAGAAAAAATTCCTTCGATCCGGCCGGATTCGAACCGACGTCTTCTAGCTTACCGTGCCAGATGCTATACCAACTAAGTCACGGAACGAACCAGCGGACCTCATGAATTTTTGTATGTGCTTGCGTCGTGTCTTTGTATTTGGTTTTTCAACGACTTTTTAGGCGTATTAATAATTATAACAAACTAGTGGAGTAATTTCACAAAAAATAATTGAATATCAATTCAATAAAAAATTTAAAAGAATAGAACATTTTTCATGAGAAATTGGAACACATATACCTAATATTGGAAAAAAATTGTCTGTCTGTTTTTGACAGACGTTTTCACAAAGTTACAAATTCAATTAAGATTCTATACAACCTCAAATGGCTTTGCTTGATTCCGCATAACAGTGAAATTGTTGAATCATTTTGGAAAAAATGTATAGTGAAATCGAGGATACACACTGATCAGTATACGGTGTGAAAACACGATTCCTAAAAATTTTCACTAGAGTAAAAAAAAAACACAAACTTACCTCAAAATTTCACAAGAAAACGGTTATATTTAATAGGCACTTTACATACACCAATGATTTTTTTTTTTTATATCAACTGAACTGAATAGAACACGTGATAATATACGATACACATTTTTCAAAGGACTTTAATTACGTTTCTAATAAAATAAATTTTGAAATAAAGCCCTGTCCCTGCCGCTGGATCCAAGCAAAATGAACCGTATTAGTACGGGAAAACTTCGGAATTCGATCTGAGTATCGACTCGTAAGGAATAATGTATATTTTTTTTAATATAAATTTAGGAGCATTACCTTGTAAGTAAATGGTAATGCCGATCCATAATGCTACTTAATTTAGTACATCTAACCTAGATTAAGACTACTTATATATATTTTGTACAGTATCTTGGCTTCGTTCGACGAAGGAACGGTCAATATACTGTTACACTACCCAGTGTATTTAGACGGTGAAAACATAAACATTTTATTGTCTTTGTTCAACTACTGTGTGCCGTCGTAAGCCAAAAGAGATAGCACTACATTGATTTATGTCAAACACGGGAATCGAAAATACGTAACGTCATCTTAAGTGCCAAATAAGCCAAATGTCCTCATTTTGCCATTTTTGTAGTACCCTTTGATAACCATTTCCAGTTGTCAAAGGGAAGTGCTTCAAATGTCAAAACCAATGTTTGGCCAAATGTTTTAGTGAATTATTCGCATGAATTATAATAAAATGGACAATAATATTGACAGTGAGAACAATTAAGTATTAATAAAAATGCATCGCTGCAGCATTAAGGGGTGCGGCAGTAAAAATTGGAATCGAAATCAACCGAATGTTACATTACACCGGCATGTGTTATTTTTCTGCCTATAAATCACACAATTGCCCAAATATCTCATGTAATTAGACTCATTTAAGTAGTTTATTCATAAGTCTTGCCGAATTTTGTTTTGGTTACTTTTGATTGCCTTTTTTTAGTATATTTTGATGATTGTTGATAACGATTACTTTGAGATAGTGTTGTTCTAGTAAGCAGACATATACAACTCACTACGAGGTTTTTATTATTTAATTATTATTATTTTTAAACTTTACCTATAAATGAAAAAAAAAAAGAAAGAATGGCTGGAAGTTATAGGACTGCCGAACATAAACATTGAATCAAATACCATCTTCGTTTATTCGCTCCATTTTGAAGTCAAATTTTAATAGAACTTTGAATGTAACTATAGTTATATGCATGTAATATACTTAGAATAATAACGCATAGAAACCTAGCCCGCACACGTTAAGTGAGGCAAATTGTAGGACGCCCTATGGGCTTACACGAGCGAGCGGGCTGTCAGTGCTCAAGGTCAAGTTGCACCGCGGGGAGCTCAAAAATTTTTGCTAAAAATGACGAATTGTGCGGTAATTGGGTTTAAAAATAGATCAGACAAATATAAAATAGACACTAACATCACATTCCACAAGGAAATAACGCGTTTCAACTTGTATTTTTATATAAATATTCACTAAAACAGAAAATTAATTTCGTTGCAACAAGATACGAAAATGTTGCAAAGTAACGGGTTTTTTCTCCCAATTTTGCTATTCTGTTTCAAAATAATTATGCATATTACGTAATTTTTTGAGAATAGGCAATATCGCGACGGTTGCAAAATTTCTACAAATGTACACCGCCGCAACAACATTGTAAAGATAAAGATAATTTTAAGATAAAGATAATTTTATTCGCAGTAAGTGTGGTTTACAAAGATGAAGTATACATGTTTATAGTTAACGATTCTCACACCTAGCTGGTTACATCATACAAATTTACAATGAATTTAATATTAATATAATTAATCTTTAATAATAATAATAACATTACAATATTTTTATTGCTAATTTACATTTTAAATGTCAATTTTTATTTTTGTGGTCAAAGTATTCCTGAACAGTATAAAAGCAGCACTTAGACAACCATGCGGCTAGCCTTCTTCGAAACATGGTAATTGGCATATTTTTTAAATCAAGCGGCAATGAATTATATATTTTTACAGACATGGGGAAACAGTTACGACAATACACTTCCCTTTTCATTTTGATTGGAACAGTAAGTTTGTCCGGGAATCTTGTGTTGAACGAAGGCTCATGACGCTTGAATAAAGATGGGTTTTGTTTAACAAAAGTACAAACATTTAATATATATAAGCAAGGTACTGTCAGTAAATTTAATTTTTGAAAGAGAGGTCTACACGAAGTTAAGGGCGATACGTTGCAAATTGACCGAACGCAGCGTTTTTGGGATATTAAGACTTTACTACTCTCACATGAATTGCCCCACAACAGAATACCATATGCAATTATTGAACCTACATAACCATGATATGCTTGAAGCGCAACGGCTTGACTTACAGTCTTTGACAGACGCCAAAGAGCATACGAGAAACGGTCAATTTTAGTACGCACGTAGTCAACATGCAATTTCCATGAGCACCTGTTATCCAGAATGATACCCAAAAACATTGTCTCATTACTAGTGGCAATGTTTACAGAATTATATGTAATATTAAGATCACAACATTTTGCGTTTCTATTGTAAAATTGAACAGCCTTAGTTTTGCTTAAATTGACACTCAAATTATTTAGTTCTAACCAATTGATAACCGCAGCGACTGTTTTGTTTAGTACAGCGTTATGAAGTTCTTTGTCTACGTTAGGTACCAATATAGAAAGATCATCCGCATAAAGTACACATTTATGTTCGGTTACTGCAGGAAGATCATTGATGTATATTAGAAATAAGAGTGGGCCTAAGACGCTTCCTTGAGGTACACCTGTGACGATCTTCCGAGATTTTGATCTGTATTTCAGTACTTCCTGGTATTTGGTTAACTTTGTTAATTCCACACACTGCTGTCTACCCCTAATGTAACTATCTAACCATGACAAAGCAGGACCTCGTATGCCGTATGAGTCACACTTATTTAATAGTCTAGCATGGCATACAAAGTCAAATGCCTTAGTCATATCAAAGAAAATTCCTGTTGTATGTAGACCAGAATTTAAATTTTCAGTGATACTATTAACCAACTGGAAGGCAGCAGTGGTTGTAGATTTACTTTTCTGAAAGCCGTGTTGATCAGAGTTAAAAATTTTGTATTTATCAATGAAGTTAATAAGTCGACTGTGCATTGCTTTTTCAAAAATTTTACTGAGTATTGGTATTAAAGCTATTGGGCGATAGTTACTTAGAATCTCCTTGTCATCTTTTTTATGAATAGGCGTAATGATTGAAAATTTAAGTTTTTGTGGAAACATACCTTCTGAAAATGAAAGATTAATCAAATAAGTCAAAATAGGAGCTATTGTAGAAGCTATGAATTTAATAACTGATGTAGGTATTTCATCATACCCAGCAGATTTGGTATTGTTCAAAGATGTGATAATTTTTAAAACTTCGTGCATTGTACTAGGGTAAAGAAATATGCTACTCGTGGATCTGCTGATTTCCTTAATGGTTGATCCTACTCTCGTTACTGAGTTTGTAAGTTTCGTGATAGCTGAGTTATAAAAATGTTCATTGAATGCTTCCGCAATGTCAACAGGATTGTCTAAGGTTTTGTCATTATAAATAATTCTTTCTATGCCGCGCACATTACTTGGGGAGTTGTTCCTAATAATATTCCATGATGCTTTGCAAATATTTTTAGAATTTTTTAGATATAAACCGTTAGTTATTTTATGCGACTCAGTGATGCATTTCTTTAAAATTCTACTATATTTTAAATACGCAGTTTTTGACATTTGAGTACGATGTTTGTAGTATCTAAATCTTAATTGTCGCTTGATATGACATGACTTCTTAATTCCCCTCGTTACCCATTTAAGACCCTTAGAATTTAAATTAATCCTAATTTTACGCATTGGGAAACAAAGTTTAAAAAACAAAGTAAACATGCCATGAAACCTATCAAAAGCAATGTTGAGGTTAGATTCATCATAGATGTCCGACCAACTCATACTCTTTAAGTAGGGAATTTACGTTAGCTATTTTTACGAAATATATTTAGTATTTGCCTTCATTATTTTCATGTGAAAAATCATTATTCTTGTTCATCATACACTCATTGTCTTGCCCAGACTTAAAAGTTCTTAATTAAAATTATTTCAGGAAACTAACTCTGACTAAAAAGTCATCGTCAGTTCTCCAAAATCGTGTATAAATAACTTTCAGGTCCAGGTTCTTAATTGTTATTGTGTACTTTTCATGTAAACATACGACACCCAACTTGCCATTATTCGAAAAATCGTACCCGCCATCTTGGATTTAGGAATTAGTGCCATGTTCTTAATGAGCACCCCCAAATACCTCGAAAACGACACCCAACTTTCTATTATTTGAAAAGTCATGTCCGCCATCTTGGATTTAGAAATAAGTGCTATATTCCTAATGAGCACCCCCAAATACCTCGAAAACGATCCCCAACTTGCCATTATATGAAAATCGTGCCCGCCATCTTGGATTTAGAAATGAGTGCCATATTCGTAATGAGCACCCCCGAATACCTCGAAAATGATATCCATATTGCATTTATTCCAAAAGTCATGTCCGCCATCTTGGATTTAGAAATAAATGCCATATTCGTGATGAGCACCTCGAATACCTCGAAAACGATTCCCATATTGCATTTATTTGAAAAGACGTGTCCGCCATCTTGGATTTAGAAATGAGAAAAGTCGTGTCCGCCTTCGTGTATTCAGATATAAATGCCATTTCCATAAGGATTACCAAAAATAAATTTTTGAAAATTCCTGTCACTTGACGTTGTCGATCAACAGTAACCATCGACAAAATCGAGCATATCTGTAGGCACCTGATCGACAAAATCGAGCAAATCTGTAGGCACCTCTAACTTAAAGATGAGTTAAGCAAGATACAATTTCCCCACTTTTGAGGGAAATGTTATTCCATGGCATCATTATTTGTATATTTGTGTGCGTGCCGACGAGCGTAAATACAAGTTGCTTACGCCTACATGAATTTGATTTTTGCCTCACTTGTGACGGTTCGTTTTTTATGGAACTATCATTCTATGCGTTATTATTCTAAGGTAATATATTACATGAAAATGCAATTCCATCGTTACATTTATAGGTAAGTAAATAACTTTATTTCTAATTTTGATTAAAAAGATTCATTACTAGGCATTCTCAGTACCTTAAAATAAATCTGGCAGCGACCAACATGCGAATAGCTCGAAATTAAATTCTTAGACTCACGTTTGTTTAAAATGAAGTTAAGTAAGTGGTTAAATGAAAATATTTTTTATGACGTAGGTAAATGAATTATTTGACAGGACATAAGATGTAAAGTTTTATTTTGATTTTAATCATTTTTGGCAAATTTAATTTGTAACCTTTCTTGTGATATTTTTATTGTTGTCGTAGTTTAATGTATGGTTATATAATATGCGAAACATGTTAGTACTGGCACTGTCTCTTATTACATTTTGTGTTATACCACGTTTTAAGCAAATAAACGTGTTATTAATATTTTAAGTGATTTTGTGATTATCAATAATATTACTACTATCATATAAGTAATTTTATTTATTTCAAAAATTAAGAGGACATGTTAAGGAGTCACCTAAATCAAAATCACTGATATTAATTCTATACATTGGTATTGCATGTAATAAAAACAGCTTACATTATTTGGAAACCTTTTAAAAATTTCTTTCTTGAGATTGGA
This sequence comes from Hyposmocoma kahamanoa, assembly GCF_003589595.1. Taxonomy (NCBI): domain Eukaryota; kingdom Metazoa; phylum Arthropoda; class Insecta; order Lepidoptera; family Cosmopterigidae; genus Hyposmocoma; species Hyposmocoma kahamanoa. Next base: position 10,213,537 of record NW_020653731.1, read on the forward strand.
AACACGTACGGATCTCCAGATTTAGATTACAATTTTTTTCTTTTTAATCATGCTTTGATTACAGTAAACTATAAAAATTATAAACAGAAAAATCAGTTTCAATATTCAAGCCCTACATTTGCATGTCGATATTGACTTATCTATGATTATGGTACAACACTAAAGAAATCCGCCATTTGTGTGGTACAACTTTGGTTTAGGTAGGTACGTTTATTTTTGTAGATAGGAACTCCTTTCCTTTATTTTTTCCACTCTCTAAGGTCCAAACACATTCCATCAAAACGTGGTAAACGTCATCAATGTATACTCTTCTGCAACAAGATTCTGATTGACATGTAAAATTTGCCATTACACCAGGTTTAAAACTATAGTGAAACAAAAACTTTATAACTATTATGACATTTATCCCTATGACCATTGACTTACAAATAAATGGACGACGGGTCTAATACAAAAACCAAGAAAAAAATGTCCCAAGTCAACCTATTCGAAATTCAAATTGTAATGTCATCGCAGTATCGCGCTGTCTGTCGAACAATTGAAGACTAAAGCGGAGTGTGGCGCTCTGTATCCGATTTTAGCGCCTTACAAGTGCGGACACTTTTTAGCGCGGACCCGACGTCCATATAATTGTAAGTCAATGCCTATGACAGAAATTCATTGTAGGGACCATGTCGTAGGGACCTATTTAGCTCTTAGTTATCTCGATCTAAGATATTGGAAATAAATATTGTAAACGATAAATGTTCAGTAGCTGCAGAAATCTTGTAGAAGACTTCGTCCAGGAAGATACTACCAAGGTGGCAGTATCTTCCTGGACCTATTTCTACCGACAAGCAGTAATGTAGCATTATTGTGTTCCAGTTTTGAAGGGTAAACATGCTGGTGAAATTACAGGCACATTTGACTTATCAATTTACGTCTCAAGGTGACGGGCGTAGTGCTAGTATCTTTCACATCTTTGGGATTTGATGTTGTAGCAACAGCCTAAATAAAACTTTCGTTAACTAAATGACTTATACTTGAAGGATACAGCGAAGGCTACATAAAGTCAACACCTTCAAAAGTTCGGTAATGGCAATTTCATTAATGGCTCATTTAAAGTAACATTGCAACAAGCGAGAAATTCTTAATCATATTACATTTCAAAGACAGCCGAGAAATACGAGTATCTTACACTGTATATTACAACAGAGCGTGACGGAAAGTGAGCGTGCCTACAACTCCGGTATATAACTGGAAAATAGGGAGGGTGCTGTACGTGCACCCGGGGTGGCTCATCTAAGGCACTAGCCTTACAGAGAACCGGATGCAGTCCGTGCAAACGGGCTGATCTGGGTTTCGGTCCTGACTTGATGGCCCATTCTCGTGTAACCTAAGGGTCGATAGGGAGGGTCACTATAATCAAAACTATGTAGAAAGTTAAGTCTACATAGAACCCTGTACGTGATTTATTTCTCAATTGTCACATTCAATCAGAAAGAAAAAGAAAGAAATAAAATTCATTTATTTGCACACCGCTAGATAATAATAAGATGGTATAATATATGATACATTTAAAATAAACTTAGAATGGATACTACCTCAGCTCGAATTCAAAATTTTCCCGTACTAATACGGTTCATATTGCTTGAGTCGAACGGCAGATGCACTGGCTTTATTTCAGAATAAATTTTTTTACAAACGAAATTAAAGAACTTGGAAAATGTATATCGTTCAGTACGAGTGTGTTCTATTTAGTTCAGTTGATATAAAAAAAAATATTGGTATAGGAAAGGCACCTATAGAATAGAGCGGTTTTGTTGTAAAATATCGAGGTACGTGTGTTTCTTTTTTGCTATCATGAAAATTTTTATAAATCGTGTTTTCACGTCATATAGTAATCGGTGTATATCGTCAATTTTACTATACATTTTATCCAAAGTAATTGATTCAACAATTTCATTGTTATACTGAATCAACCAAAGCCATTTGAGGTTGTATAGACTCTTAATAGCTCACAACATCGCTCCCAGTACTACATATCCATTGAACAACAACGGCTAAGATGATAGATATATTTGACATACAACAAAGTTTTACGAATTGTAATGTAAACTTTTATCACACGAGTAATTATTATGGTATCTTCATTTATTCTCCGGCTTTAGTTTGTCGCAGACGACGACGAATGTTACGGAAGAAACAATAATATCGTTCTCCGCGTTACTTTATTCAAATGTCTGCAATTCTGTCAATTCTACACAATGTATTTACAATATGTCTATATCGCGCTTTAACTCAAGTAAACCATGTAATTGAATTTATGCTAATTGACGACGCGTGTATAGCATTAATGGAATGGCTTAGATAAATAGATGTTAATTCGATACTATGAATACGGCCGTATCAACATTGAAATTTAGTGTAACGTACGGTTGAGAGACAGCACGACTTCTTTGAAGATTTGTGAAATTTCTCTAGAGATTTCTGTTCGTTCGCGATGTTTGCCTTTAAAGCAAGTAATGTTTTGTGATCTAAGGGCACGTTCATATTAGTCGCTGTTCGTAGTCACGCTCGATTGCAGTCACGGTTAGTGAGGTGTACATGTTAATTTTTCAAATTAACCACGATGGATGAAAATTGAATTGAAGAATTTATAGAGAATGTAAAACAATACCCTGCAATATGGGATAGCAGTTTCGCCAGTTATTCCAATCGACTAGGTAAAAAAAGGCATAGGAATATTCATATCTAAAATTTGTTGACAATTTTGAAACTGAAAAAAGAAACAACAGGTGAGTCATTTTTAATACCTATTATGTGAAGTTATGGCCCAAGAACTAGGTAAAAGTAATGTTTCTTCGTCAGAATCCATCGCGTAACTGAGTCGAAAGATGAAACATCACTAAAAATTTTGTCGCACTTCAGCAGTGTAACTGTCGCGCGGCCGCCTAGCGGACGCAGCGCTGCCGCCGCGGCTAATTTGAACGTGCCCTAAACGAGAATGATTGGAAAAGAGTCAGTAGTGACAAGACTATAAATCACCCGACTTATGGTCGGGTGATTTACAGTCATTTTTTTTCATTTGTAATTGTCCTACATAACTAACTTACTAACTACCTCAAAGGATGGAAAAAAAAAACAAAAGAAAACAGCTGCCCTAACTACGGAATGAACGTGCATACTTAATGATTAAACGAACTTACCTGTTGTGAAGTTCTATCATAATTATACAAAATGCTTCGTTCGAGGATTAGAAAGAGAACATATGTAGTACGCGCTAGGTCTGGCCATTCATCCACTGGAGTCAAAGCTAAATATTAAAAAAAAAAGTTTTTGTTTACATTTTTTACCAATGAGGGGGTAGATAGCACTCCGGTTCCGACTCTGTGTTGGTGGTATTTCATAAAGTGTAAAGCTAAAGTAAGTAACCACATAAACCATCAATATTTCATCCTTGGGGGTACAGGGTTGGGTGGGCACTTCTAATCCTCAGACGAAGCACTTCGTATAATTATGATAGAACTTCACAACAGGTAAGTTCGTTTAATCATTAATTATTACTCCGTGGTTCGTCCGCAGATTAGAAAGAGAACACATGTAGATTTTTAAAGCAATGGTAAAATATTGGTACAGACGACGAAAGAGAAGTACACAATGAAATGTAAATTCACAAAATCACTGTATATTAAATCTTAATAATAATAATAATAAAGTAGGTAAGTAAGTATTTTTATCTAATTTAACTGTTTAATATTGATACAGCAAATTCACTACTGTTATCTTTAACAACGATTCTATTATAGAATTTTGCAAAGACATCAGAATTTCCACTCCATCCTGCCGTACGTCTTATTACGAGTAAATCAATACTAATTCCCGATCGATGTGCTGCAGAAGTAGACGCATATCTAGTAGAGTATGCAGTGAATACAGAAGTATCAATCCCGCTTTCTGACAATGTGTATTTTATCCAACGACTTATCGTTTGGCTGGTGACTGCTTTGTTGGGAGCTCGAAAGCTGATGAACAAACTGTCACAGTTAGATCTTAACCCTTGCGTTGTTCTTAAATAAGACTATAATGCGTCAGCTGGACATATGGTCTTTCGTTGTCTAAAATAAGGAATACTAAGGTACGGCTGCACGGCACCAGGCCTTGAAGTTTTTATTAGATCAGGTATTTTTATATTTAATCCTTCAGCACAAATTTCTATATTCTGGACCTTTATTTTAGAATTTTTATTTTCATCTTTCGAATGTTTATTTTTTGTACACGATGAGCTGTCACCGAGGCTTTTAATGTGACAGTCTTTTTAATTAGATGTTTTAAGGGAATATAATCATTAGGATATAGATTTTCCAAACAATCAAGCACAATATTTGGGTCCCGTGTGACTGCATATTTTGGCAGCGGAGGTCTTAATCTAAAAAAACCATTCAATAATCTTTTAATCGAATTATCATTACTAATTTGACTTCCTAATAAAAGCGCCAGAGCGGAACGATAAGTATTTAGAGTGCCATATTGAGCTTCTTCGTGGAAGCAGTTTGTTAAAAAGGAAATCACCTCTGGGATCGCTTCAAAGCAGAATTATATTGTCTGTACGAGTTCTGCGATAATGAAGCGCATATGATGTCAATAGAATTTAGGGGTATTTGCCTCTTCAGTAATGCAGTCCTGATAATTTCCCTGCTATCATTGTGACTGATCGCTGCATCTGGGAGCTGTTAGGATCACACAATAATGCATTATCAGAGGGTGTAATTGTTACAACATCTGAATATAATAGTTACATAAATAATGGGTACCATGGTTGTGTTTTCCACAACGGAACAACAACAATTCCAATAGATCTATCAGTAATAATTTTTCGTAAAACTGTAATTATCACTGCTATTGATGGAAATGCATAAAACCGTAAGTTATTCCAGTCCATAGTGAAAGCATTTATAGCAAATGTGTGTCTGCCATGATACATAAAGATTGTACTTCTTATTAATCCTAGAAGCAAATAAGTCGATATCCGAATAACCCAATTTGTTTTCTATGATATTATAGGCACTATTAGTCAAAATCCATTCATCGTCTTTATGAGATTTTCGAGATTCAGAATCAGCTGCTTCATTGTCATAAGAACTGATATGTGAACTTCACATCACTGCCAAAGTTTTTTTTTCAAAAGCGACATCGTTAAGGTGGGGGAATCTAACTCCGCCCATCCTATTCACATATGAAATGGCGGTGGTGTTTTCAATCCGCAATAAAATTTGACAATCATGCAGCTCTTTCGCAAATATCTTTAATCCAAAATAAGCAGCAGTTAACTCTAGATAATTTATATGCATGTTTGCATCTTCAGCATTCCATCGCCCATTGGCGGTCTTCTCATCGCATGCTGCCCCCACCCTTTTCTGCTCGCATAAGAAAAAATTTCAATTTTGTACCTATCTTCTCGGAGAGGGTTGACAGAAGTTTTAACAGCGTGCAGCCACCACTTTAAATCACTCTGTAAGTGGTGTGGTATTGTCATAAGACTATCATAATCATCAGAACGTAATAATGCTAAATATTTACTTCGTTCTATTTGCTTGGTATAAGCCCATCCGTATTGGACGGCAGGGCAAGACGTAAGGAGGCCTGCAATGCGAGCAAATTTTCTGATTGTACATCGACGAAGGTCAATAATCTCTGTAAGGTTTTTATAAATTAATTGTCGTTTTTCATCAGTTAAGCGTAATTCCAAAGCTTGAGAGTCAATAACAAACCCTAAGTACTTACAAAATTTTGTTAGGTACAAAACAGCTTTTTTCCTCGTTTATTGTAAAGTCTAATGATTCAACAATATTTCTGACTAAATCAATATTTTTATTACATTTTTCGACTAAGCTAGCGATTGTCCAAAAATTATCTAAGTATATTGAACATAAAATACCCAAAGGTCTCAAAAGACTCATAACAGGTTTCAACAATTTTGTAAAAGCTAAAGGTACTTAATACAAATGGTAAGACTTTAAATTCGTATAATTCATCTTTCCACTGAAATCGTAGGTACTTTCGATGGGCGGGGTGTATCGCAATTAGAAAGTAAGCGTTCTTTCTAGGGTCTAAACTAGCCACATAGTGGTTCTTTGATACAAATTTTAAAGTAGTTCGAAGGTCTTCTAATTTAAAATGTTCAGTCCGAATAAATTTATTTAAGAATTTTACATTAAAAATAAACCTATGTTTTCCATTAGGTTTTTTGATTAAAAAATATTTAGATAAATACTGTCCGTTGCTTGACTGGCACTCGGATATCGCACCTAATGTTAATAATTCATTAATAGCAGTTTGATAGTCTATCAATTCTTGTTTAGACAAAACAGGTTGCCAGGTGTTTTAGGTGGATTAGACTGAACGACAGTTTCTATAAATGGTATTTTATACCCTTTAATCCAAGATAGAATGACCGAACAATTAGTAATGAGACGCCATTGATAGTAAAATTGGGTCAATCGACCCGAAGGACATACCCCAGTTAACGACGGCGTGAGTTCGGCGGTGCTTGTGACAGCGGCTGCGACCTCAGCAGTGGCGCGGATGCTGCTTGCTGAGGTCTCGACGACGCGCGGCGACTCGTGAACGCAGGTCCTGCTTTCCTCGACACTCCCGCCGACCTGCTGCTCGAAAGTAGAGGTTTCGAGTTTACAGGGCGGTTGGTGACAGTGGACTTCGGCTTTTGGTTCGAATGTTTTAGATCTGTGCCAGATTTTTGAATCGCCTTTGCTGCTTTTAATGTATCAGTCAATTTTTCACTGAATAAAAAATTTATCAATATCGGTGTCATATAGTTGATTTTTAAAGTCTTTTTTCAGCGTTGAACATATGAAACTTCGGCGTATTAAAGACTCTGTATGCTGAACATCACAAATTAAACGTAACAGCCTCTCCCAGAAAGGATATGACCGCTGCAATCCGCTTCTATTTCATTTCAATAGCTTTCTCTTTCTTTATCAGCATTTCAGATAATACAGCTTTAGTCTCAGGGTTCAACATTGGTGCATCAATATTTTTGCAGTTTTCGGGTATCAAATATTTGTCTAATAGTCCTTTTCTATCTTCTTTCGTGAATCCTGTTGTTAAAATATGATTCCATCTAATAGCTAAGTCGTTTTTAATGTTTGATCCATATTTTTTATCTTTAGAAGGGATTTCTTCTAATAAATTAAAAATTTCTTGGTCTAACTCGGGTTGGTTATCTGCTGTAGTAGCTGTATCGGTAGACGGTAAATTAGTATTTTTATTTTGGGTTTCTTATAATTCGGTTTGTTTTATAATAGACGCAATAGTCTGATCTGAGGGACCTAGATTCTCCACGGAACCATTTTCGAACTGAACAAAACAATCATGATTATGAATTTATCAGTGTTGGCGTCCTTATTATGGTCAGAATCATCGTCTAACAATATATCGTAAGAGTCAGGTGATCTTGAGTTTGAGTCGTCGGGAATCGTATAGTTGTCTGTAATAATAAGTATTATTTATACGATGTAACTATATTATGAAGATAACCATATAAGTATAATGAGTTAATGTAAGTATGCCATTCTATATTTTGTATAAAGGTAACATCGCGCTCAGATGTACACAGAAGCAGAATAAATAACACGGTTATAGTTCGTATCGTTCGTCGATGAACTACGCACATAGCAATGAAAAATGCGTTGGCAACATCTCTAAGAGATGTACACTGGATTTGGTACCTAATTCACGCCTTCTTTCGTCAGGTAACACTCCTTGCACACAGTACGTAGGTACATAGACATGTACACGTACAGTCCTAAATATGTGTTTTTTAGTCCAATCAGTCCGGTGCGATGCACACTCTGATTCGGACGTGCTCACACAGTAAGAATTATATTAATTCGCGATCCGCGCGGTAATGACCGCTGCGCGTAATTGACTATGGGTTCCCAACAACTCATAGCCAATGAACTGCTGGCGTTCATACAACACGCCATCGACACTATGGACGAGGTCAGCATCATGCAGATCTGCAAATCAAACTTTAAAGAAGATGAGATTTGCAGTGGCAAGGCGCTGCTTTTCCGTGTGCTTGGCAAGGCCGAGCAGATGCCATCTCGCCGGAGGGATGGAGGAACGAAGAGTATCCAGGACATTATAACGATGTTAAAGGAAACCGACCCAGACGACGTGCCTGCTTTCGTGGCAAAGGAGCTACACAAGCTGCCCCCTGTCACGTTCGACCATGTCGATGTCACTAGGCTGCTTAAGGACATCACATCCCTGAAAGCAAGTCTGGCCGAAGTTCAATGTAAATTGGAGGCTTCGGATAACACCATCTGTGAGTTACGTGCCCAAGTTGTATTACTGAGTAGTGCAACTTCGGTAAGTAGGTCACCCGAGGCCTGTAACGTGAATACTCGTCGCGGGGCACATAATGCATCTATCGGCAGTTTTGAGTCGGCCCATACGGATGCGTCACCGACCGCTGTCGCTGAGCGCGATTCCCCGCGCTCCGCCCCTCGATTGTCCGCTCCGGCGGAGACGTCACGCGTAAACACGTTGACCCCTCCACGTGATTACGCCGCTGTCGCAGCTGTTAACCGACCCGTTGCTCCACAACCACAAGCCAGGCAGCTATCAACGAAGGGGATGAAAAAACCTCGTGTACCTGTCTCTGAAGTTGCAAAACCACAGAGGCAGACGGACCGGTGCGACGATGACGGCTTCACAAAGGTGGAGAAGAAGAAGAGGAAGCCCACCAGCCGTAACCTGTGCGGCACTGCACCGACAGGGTCCAACTTTTTGCTGCGTCCGGCAATCCCGACAACGCTGCTGTACCTGTCACGCCTGCATTACTCCACGAAGTCTGAGGAGATAGTGGAGTACATCAGGTTGAAATCCAAATACACCCTGAGGGTCGAGCGGTTGGAGTCCCGCCACTACGTGAACTTTAATTCGTTTGTGGTGAGAGTGCCGACCGAACATCTGTCGACCTTCATGAAGGAGGAGTTCTGGCCGAAGGGTGTCCTATACCGGCGATTCCGTGGCCGGTTGCCTGACACCAGATGGCGCCACACGTCGCCGACAACCTAAATACGTGTTAAATTAGTGTTATTTTATTTTATATTGTTATGTATGTTAGTCTGTAAGGTATGTATCTATGGGTCTCAGTAACCTGAATATAAATAAAGAAATAAATAAATAAATAAATAAATAAATAAATAAATAAATAAATAAATAAATAAATAAATAAATAAATTTATAAATATCTGCCGAATCAAAAAGTGCCGAAAGTAATAATATTACTTTTGTACATTTGTTGTAGCTATCTGGATAGTGCCACGCAGTTTACCGCGCACCATATGATTAAAGCATTTCACCAACTTTCTCGTTTCGACGATATTTTCCGACGACGTCGATCATGTGAGCAATCCGAAGAACTTTCACTATTTGAACTGTCGCTTCGACGACAATGACTAATCAATTTTTCTAACTTTTTCATTTTCTTACGCACACAATCATCTTTGTCTTCATCATAACGATCACGTTTCCTTTTCTTGTAGTGCCTAGGCATGGTGGTAACACTGCTTTTACGTGAAATTACAAAAGTTACGAAAAAATCACAGTTTTTAATCCCAACAAAAAAATTGCGTGGTGAACGGCCGGGCACTAACACGCGTATGAAATACCATCAACGCAGTCGGAACCGGAGTGCCAAAGAGAATTTAAGCACTACGTTTTGCGTTCTACCCCCTCATTGGTAAAAATTGTAAACAAAAGCTTTTTTTTTTAATATTTAGTTTTGACTACAGTGGACGAATGGCCAGACCTAGCGCTTACTACATGTGCTCTCTTTCTAGTCTGAGGACGAAGCACGGAGTAATAACTGAACAAAAATTGAACGAACACATAGCGGATTTCTTTAGTATCATACCATAATCTACCGATAAGTCATTATCGACATGCAAACATTTAATTAAAGTAGATCAATATTCCATTGGGGATTATTTTAGGTTATGTGGGAATATCTGGGAATGTCACATGACATTTTCAATTTATTGTTTTGCGTTTACAAATACTCAAATATTACGAAAAGTGAATTTACACAGAAAAAATAATATTTGTAATTTGATAGTATATAAATAATAAATGAAAGTAGTAATATTATATATGATAATATTATTATATAAGTTTTATTAGCTTAAAACATGGTATAACAGGAGATATAACAAGAGACAGTGTTAGTATAAATATGTTTCGCATATATTAAATAGCATGCAAAAGTCTGATTATACAATGTCAATTGACTACTATTGGTCGAGCGCCCTTGATTTGTGCAGAAAAATCGACACTTCTCCGAAGTGAGACAAGTGGTCACAAGCGACTGCGAGTTTTGACAAGGCACGTCAAACGAGCTCTATACACGTTAGCGCTCGCCTTCACTCGGTCAGCTATGCGAGTGACACCGAAAGATTTTAAGGCAAGGCAAGGCAAATAGGCTGTTTATACGTTGGTATTGGCCTTCACCCGGCAACGTTAGACCAATATGGTCTTTGTAATGTTGGCTTTATAAAATAAAAATTTTTAGTACTTAGAGTTGTCAGTGGGAAAAAATCGGAAACGAGTGGATAATTTTGTTTTCAGGAACTGAGAATGCCTAGTAAATGAGGCTTGTTTAGTCTAAATTAAATATAAAATTATTTACCAATAAACCTAAGGATCGAATTCGATTATCATGTAATCTAGTTACATTCAAAGTTATGTTAAAATTTAACACCTCAAAATCAAGCGAATAAATGAGGAGAGTCTTTGATTCAATGTTTATATTCGGCGCTATTATAGGGCGGTATGATTTCCAACCATTCTTTTTTCTTTTTTGATTTGTAGGTAAACTTGAAATAGTAAAAATAAAAATAATAAAATAATAAAGACCTTGTAGTGAATTATTTTAATAGCAGAATATCGATAACATGTGCGCTTCCAAGAACAACACTATCTCAAAATAATTGTCAAAAACAATCATCAAAATATACAAACAAACAGGCAATCTGAAGAAACCAAAGCAAAATTTGGCAAGATTTATGAATAAACTACTTAAATATGTCTAATCACATGATATATTTGGACTTTTGTGTGATTTATACATTGGATTTATAGACAGAAAATTAACACGTGTCTGTACAATGTTACATTCGGTCGATCTTCGCTTTTTCAAATGCCACATCCCGTAATGTTACAGCGACAAATTTTTATTAACACTTAATTGTTCTCACTGTCAATATTTTTGTCCATTTTATTACAATACATGCGAATAATCCAATAAAGCACTTGGAAAAACATTTGTTTTGACATTTGATGGACTTCCCTTTGACAACCGTATCATGTACCTCATGTACTGCGAAATGGACACTGTTGGCATTTAAGATGACGTTACGTATTTTCGATTCCCGTGTTTGCCACAGACCAATGTAATGCTATCTCTTTTGGCTTAAGATGGCACGAAAGAGTTAAACAAAGACAATAACATGTTTATGTTTTCAACGTCGAAATGCATCATATACATATAACGTCTGATTTATACGTCAACATAACATGTCCTTTAGTGTCCATAGTCTAAGCTAACTACCTACATAGTAATGAATTTTTAAACGAATGATTGAAACGTCACTCACCCAACGCCATTGTTGTTTTCATAGATGCAGTAGGTGGTTGTATTATTTAAGTTCTGATGTGGAAGCATTTAATTGGCCTAAAATTGTCTATGTCGAATTCTACCTTGTTAAAATTGGCATAATTAAATAAATTAATGTTTGATTCAGGGAAATAGCCTTCATTATTACAATCAATTACGTATTTATTGTATTTAGTCTCTGGTGATTACGAATTCAACCTTAATTTGCTCAACTACCTTACATAAATCGCAACTTTGGTTCAAAAAGACATGACCTCATCTACAAAATGACAACTCTTCAGGAGAGATATTTAAAGATTCTATAAACGAAATTAGTTGTTAACTTTTTATGCATAAAGAGTTATAAAAATTACTATTAATATTATTATGACTTTCATGTCCATGGAATACTCTACCTTTGTTTTCCGAAAAGTACAATTTGGGGTTATTTAAGGCTAGAGTGATTAGATAATGTTTTAGGTAAACACGTACCATCGTCGGTCACATCATCGCTTAACATCAGGTAGGAAGTTGTCCGTTTGGCGAAATTAGCTACAACTCAAGGCCAGGAGTATACCATACTGCCCTTTTATCATGAAATCTTACCTAAATATACAAAAACTAAGTACTGACAGCTGGAAAGAATTCTTTGATGTAAGGTCCAGAGTTATAGGCATATGGTATAAAACATTACAAAGTGGCCACACTACATACCGTGGTTTATTAATTCTGAATTGTACAGGCTAGTTGTTGTTACAATGTTTAGGCTACGTTCCGGACATCATCCGACGAACAAGTTTGGATATGTTATGATAAAAGTGAATTCACCAAATTGTGCAGTTTGTAGGTAATAAAATTGTAGACGTCCAACACTTGTTGGCGGAATGTACCAAGAACGAAGAACTACTGATGTTTCTATTACAATTGAACCACTCCAAAATCAACTTCTTCCAAGGTATTCCATCTGAACCCTTGTCAAAATATACAAAAATGTTGTGTGACATCGTAAATCGGCGATAGTTAACGTAGTAAGTTTAATGTAATAATAATATTTAAATCATTTTTACTGTAAATTGCATGACAATTAGAATAAGGTTATGTTCATGTTATGATAGGACTGGCATGTTCTCCAGAACAAAAGTCTTAAAATTAAGTCAAGATTTTTAAAAAATCAGGTGCGATTGTGGGCAAGCGTGTGTCTATTATTTATATAAAAGTAAATAAATAAAAAGCACTTTCAACACATGATCACATTGTTCTTCTTATCGTATTGATAGCATACACAGTTATGCTTGCCAAAAGGATTTGCAAATCGCCTAAGGTACTCGCCAATGTTGCCCAAGGTACGCCCATGGTACGCCAGACGTACTGGTAAAGCATGGTGCGTCATGCGTGGAGGCTCTTGTTTTGTGCCCCATGAATTATGTCACGTGTGGCATTATTATACAAAGAGTATAAAATGTGTAAAGTAAGTTGCAGAAAGAGTTCGTGCAGTGGAGTCCTGACATCTTATCTAATTCTGCCGCCAAGCAGTTATGTGAGCATTACAGGTGCTTGTGAAATTACAGTTACATGGGACTTATACCTGCCGCGGACTGCCTCCGTGGCCGAACGGTTACCATGCCGGACTGCCACGCAGAGGTCTCAGGTTCGATTCCCGGGCCGGGAGAAATATTTATATGGCCTACATTTATTTCTCTCGTGAGTTTGGGTGTAATTTGTGGTTGTCTATGTGTGTGTCCATAGCACCCGCGACACAGGGTTTCCCTAGTGCGGGGCTATGTTGAGTGTGTGCGTTATTATTATTATTATTATTATTATTATACCTCAGGGAGACAGGCGCAGTGGTAGTGTCCCTCAGATCTTTGTTATTTACAGCACTGAGTGGCACTGCAACTACAATGAACAGGCTCTTCGGTTAACACCAGCCTCACGACTTTTTTGACCTGTTACTTGGCATCATAAAAAAAGTGAAAATTCTCAAGGCCAACAAATTGCGAGATGATTTGCAACAATGAAGCTAAATATTTTGAAAACTTGTTTTGTCCGTCTCAAAATCCACCTTCCGATCTCGAACTATTGAAGGAGCCGGGACAAAAGAGTGGATACTATAAAATAGGTTGAATAACTTTATATTGTCATTCTCAGTACCTGTCAGACTATGCCCAATTAGAAGTCGCAAGTGGAAATCCGGTCACTGGCTTTACAGTTTACGTGCTTTTAAGCAGGGTAGGAAGGATATTGGGAGCTGAGATTTTTGGCGTTGTAGTCGTCTTACAATTTGGTATCTCAGTTTCAGGTATACCAATGGCAACGATTTAAGTGAGCCGAGTGATTGGTTTTCCTTGATCAACTGTTACCGATTGCAGCTATCAACGATGTCATTCGACGATTTTATGGTGGCTATTTGTACTTGCGTATTTGATAATATTAGGCAAACAATCACCATGTGTAAATGGCATGTGTGACAAAGTATTTGCCTTGTATTCGACGGTCGGTTTCTCGACGCCCATCAAAGGAGCCAAATAGGCAACTACGCTGATTAAAAAGACGGCTCGGTCCACATAGTTTTTATTGTAAGATTTTTAATGTAAAGGTAGAAACTAAGAACATGTAAGGCAAGGAGAAGGAAAGGCCTAAAAAAGCCTGTATTCGAATATATATTGCTGCTTCCTAATCAGTTAGGTTTATATGATTTGAGGAGACGTCTTTTCTCTTCGAGAATTTTGATAGTTGTTAGTGACGACAAAAAAAAAAGAATTAGAGAACGATTCAAAATTTGATGAGTAAGTGGCCAGGAACGAGAGAAAATGATAATAAAATGGTGGGATGACGATGAAAGAGGTAGCATTGTCACAAGTTTAAACGGCTATACTGCTGTGTATGTTGTATGAGTCAGTCACCATCATGTACAGCCCGACTTCACCCACTGCTGGGTATAGGCCTCCCGTAGTTTATGCCTTCCACCACGATTCTACTCTAATCTTATCTATTTACTGCCCGTAACTTTGTCAATGTCGTCCACCTATCTCGCTACAGGACGTCTCACGTTTCTATATTCATTTCTTGGCCACAATTCGGTTAACGCCGTACTCCACCTGTATTCACCACGTCTCGCAACATGTCCCACTCAGCTCCATTTTAAACCCCTTATCCGATCTCCTATATCCTAGACCTTAGTTCGTCTACGGATTTCGGAATTCGGAACTCGATCTATAAGTTTGATGCCGAGCATGACTCGCTCTATGGCTCTTTGTGCGATTGTCATTCTGTACACAGCCTCCTGTGTGAGTGTCCACGTCTGGACACCGTAAGTCATAGTGGGCAAGACACATTGGTTAAATAAGCGGGGCTTCAAACACTGTGGAGTATCAACCGATTTTAAGATAAGGCGCTATAGAATGCCAAAATCGATACAAATACTCCATCTCATTTTTAAAACATGGCTGACTTCAAAAGTGAGCTGGCGAAAAGATTGAAAATCCAAAAGTAATGGGGTCCCGGATTTGTCTACTTATTTGCATTCTTCAGAATTGAAACTCTCGGCAAGTGGAGTCCCAACGCACATACGTTGTAATAATTTATATACAAAATAAACATATGTACCATCTGGGAAATCGTTACGTATTAACATATCAAGAGGAAAAGTTCACGGCATTTTCGGCACCCCATCGCGGGAAACCAATTTCATGCACGTTGGTACTTTGTGTCACATTAATATGAGAAAAACAATGAAGCACAATTAAACGATATTCATATGAATTTAATTAAATTTAAATTTAAAAAGCCCCTGATATAAAACAGTGTACTCCAAAAAATCACCATCTGTGAGCCAAGTACTCGTCAAGATCCAAATACAATTGTCCTGCTTTGCAACGTTGGATAAAAAATGTTATATTATTCTAATGATATCGAATTTACAAAGTATATCAAATTTCAAATCGATCGGATAAGTGGAAGTAAAATAAATTCATTTAGTGAGTGAGATCCCTTTTGTTAATTTTTTTCGGAGGAAAATCCGTCATGGATACCACCGCTTCACGGAGAGATACGGTGGTATTGTGAGACTCTTACTTACATAACCATTCCCCCTCTATCGTTAGTGGCGTGCCGGGAATACTTGGCACACCAACCAACCCGTGAACCCTTATGTAATGAGTAACAAAAGCCCCTGCTTTTGCCTCCCAGGGTTCACTCTCATGGCGGCAGTTGACGGCCATAAGCCAGCAGCCTGCGCCTCAAGAGTTTGCGGCGCATGGGATGAGAGGAAGGGTCTTCATCTTGTTCCTGTTCCGCCGCCTCCTTCCGCGACATTATATCAGTGCAGAAGAGGCCACTGCACTCCACGCCGTCTCGCTACCGACCATAGCTCGAACCACGGTTGTCAGGGAGAGGTCGTGTCCTACCGCCGCGGTCAGGGACGACCGCTGGTCCTCCCATGCCTGAAGTGTATGCTGCGCCGTATCTTCGGTGCAACCACACTGATGTCGCGCAGGTATTTGCCAAAGCAGCCATGCGCTGACAGGACCTGCGCAAGGTGGGAGGAGACTTTTCCCTAGGATCGATTTGCCGTGAGTGAGATCCCTACACAACCCTTCCAAAAAAAAAAACCCGCTTTAAGGTCAATCCAGTCGCTTAGGTCAACCTTGAGATAATAAATTGTCATTTCCTTAAGCAAAAAAAAAAGTCAATGATTTGTCGCACCCTCTTTTTTTATATATATGGTGGTAAGCGACGCGCCTATCCATAACAGTTGCAGTGCCACTCAGATTTTTAAATCGCAAAGATCTTAGGGGCACTGTCACGGCGCTAGCCACCCTGAGACATAAGGTAACAAGTCCCGTGTGCCTGTAATTTCACCAGCACCCTTACTCTTCTAAACCGGAACGCAGTAATGCTCACATTACGGCTTGGCGGCAGAAATACGTAATGTGGCAGTACTTCCCTGGACGAACTCTTTCACAAGGACCTTGTTACTAAACTTCATGCTTTTGTTGTTGCATAAACTGACACAACTTTCTAGCACTCGCGGAGTTTTCGCGCCTCCATATTTAATAATCATAATTATTGTATGCAGAAACCATTGACTTACAATTATATGGACGTCGGGTCCGCGCTAAAAAGTGTCCGCACTTGTAAGGCGCTAAAATCGTATACAGAGCGCGACACTCCGCTTTAGTCTTCATTTGTTCTACTGACAGCGCGATACTGCGATGACATTACAATTTAAATTTCGAATAGGTTGACTTGGGACATTTGTTTCGTGGTTTTTGTATTAGACCCGTCGTCCATTTATTTGTAAGTCAATGGCAGAAACTTATAATTTTCTGTCAGTCAAGTCAACTCATATTTGTTGATCTGTGTGGCAAATATTTACGGCACTATTTGTTGTTGTGTAGACGGATATAGCTATATCAAGCGTATTTGTTGAAGGTATTTTTTACTGTAGGTATTATCGACCATACTTTTGTATTTCCTACATCACAACTTAACGACAATCATTTTATTGTCAACAACGTTAGAAGTGTTGTGATGCGCCAGTTTTAGAAAGGACATAATTAAACAACTCATTAAACGGGTAATTTATAATTATATATGAATTATTTTTTAACAATAGAATTTAATAACTTATTTTTATGACATTCTGTTCGCAAACGTTGATAGAACATGTTTAATCTTTTCACAGAGTAATAAAACTTTTTGATCACCTGTTTGGTTAATCATTTGACAATCTTTGTAATATTGACAGAATGTTTATCCAAACATTTTTTGTCTTTTAAACTTTTATAATTTAACAAAGTTATAAATGCTTCTCTGTTACTCGTATTAACTCAGTTGAATTTCCAATTTTATTTTGCAATTAGAATAATTTTTATTTTTTGGAAAATTGATCCAAAATTACAATAATTTGTATCGAAAAGCAGTGCACTTTCTTGCGAAAAATAACAACTGTATTATGAGAAAGTTCAAGACAATTTTTGTCTTTTGTTACAGACTATAACATGGGTGAAAGATTTTTTTAAGACCCAATGTGATTAGGAAGATGCGAAAGCTGTTTTGGTTTTTATTAATTTTGGTGTTATCTGATGATGGAACTGCAAGAAAATCGCGTAGGAATAAGAAGCATTACACATCGCCTGGTGAGTGCTGATTTGTTTGTTATACGCTATTACTTGTTGCTTTTCAAAGCGAGAGTGAATAGGCATTATATACCTATATAATGCCTATTCACTCCTGCCTATACACACCTGTGCATGCTCCATCGTCACCTCATGTCTACATATTAGGTGACTACATTACTTTCAGGGTTATTTGACTTTTGATTCATGGCCTCTACAGAATCAGTATATCTGTGACTAAATATGCGTCTGCGTCAACAAATCACGATTGCGGGAAAGCACCACATGCTTTCCCGCAATAGTGACTTGTTCGATGTTGTGCCATTCATGCCCTGATACCAGGAAATTCAACTTTTCTTTAATTTACAACTGAATGTGTGGTTATGTACTACACTACAAAATTTAAAGTAATAGTCTTGCACAATGAAGTATTTTATATGAATCCTGATTTCTTTAATGGCTCCGGTGGTCCAGCGCTTAGCATTCTGGGAGCAAGACAACGAGGTCCCAGTTTATATTTGCCCGTAAGAGTAATTTAAGATATGTTTCTAATTCTCATAGTAAGAATCCCCTAGTTTTGGACCAACAGGTAATGGATGTGGTTTCTTGGCATTTTTACTCATACCTACTTATCAGACCATTAAATTATAAATCTTTTGTATGTCCACATAATAATTTTTAAATGTATTCAATTTCAGAACCTACGGTGGCATATATTGACGAGCCCGATATTGTTTCTTTTAAAACATCTGTAGTCACAGATTATCGAAACATAAATTGCGAAGAATTTGCATTGTATGCATTGAATTGTACAATTACAGCTGCAATGACGTATAATTCAACGAAGAAATCACCACCGGAACCTTATAGGCTCCCTTATTGGTGCGCGTAAGTAGTTTTGTTGCCACTATATTGCCACTAGTACGATACTGTTATTTCACCGCTGGTCTTCCATTAGCTAATCTATGTACAGATTGAAGTTGTCCTTCGCAATAAACTGCTAAAAATGGCTCGTAAAAACAAGTATGTATTAAAATACGGGTACGAATAGAGGAAACAAAATACGTACTTGTATATTAGTTACAATCTACTCTTGCAGCGCTCTGTCAACAAAATTTAATATTAATAGAATTGCAAAAGCGATAAGTGTTATACAGGTCGTAAAAATAAATCATTTATTAAGTGAAATAAAGACACCAAAATGTACTCATGATTAAAATATAACAAAATTTTGCTTACAAGGTCAATGACCTGTAACAGCCGATATCATACCTGTTTCGTACGGTCCAGCGTTTATTCTGCAGGACGGCATAATTTAACGTATTTTTCTTGCGTTTTATCATTAAACAGTTTTTTCAAAATTTCACAAGGACTTTTTTGTGTCGTATTGGATATTAGGCACTTCAAAGTAAGAGTGAACGTTGGGCAGGTAACTTAGCGTACACAAAATATAATGCTGATTTTCAAGAAAGGTGACATACCAAAATACTCTAATAACATTGTTTTGTCGTTTTCGGTGAATAAGTCACCGAATTTTTTATTGGTCAAAATAATCAACATGACAACATTGGTGAACGATACTTCGATTTTGTTCTTCTGAACTATTTTCCTCTAATATTTTAAGTTTTTTGCGATAGGCCACTAAAAAGTCATCGATATGTATGTACCTTCTGATTTCAGGGCTATTAAACATTTGACAACGTGTGCGAGGGAATGGAATTTAGACTGCAAAGATGTAACAAATAGTCGTTTCAACGAAGAAAGTATTAGTGGACACAACTTTGTCATTAGTAGAATATGTGAGGATTCAAACTTTCTTGCTAGTAAGTTGTTTGTTAATATCGAATATTTTTTTTGTGATAGAAAATGTTTAAGACAAATGGCTAAAGTGGACGAAATTCAAGAAGGTGAGCAGGCCAGGTGCCTGAACAACTGAAAGTACTGAAGAAAACATTGGCACGTCTGGTGACTGCTTTTTTAATGATACCGTAAGTGACGGGACGGTCAAGTCTTGCATCTAGTGGTAAGCGACATGAGTGACTATAACAATTGCAGTGCCACTCAAAGCTTTAAATCACTAAGAACCGAGGGGCACTGCCACTGCGCCAGTAACCCGTACACATAAGTTGACAAGTCCCACGTGCGTCTAATTTCACATTCCTGTTTGACGGTAGAAACAGGTAAGATGGCAATATTTCCTTGAACGAACTCTTTTATTAGGAGCTACAAAAGCTTTCTCGGAAACCAGTCCGCACAATGGCAAAAACTTAATCAAAATTTCTTTTGTAATATTCATTTTATTGAATGTCATGACGTTACCCTGCCATGATATTCATTTATTTTTTTGTGAAATTACTTCACTAGTTTGTTATCTAAAATATATCAAAAGATCTGTAACAAACACAGAGAAATTTATAAGGTCTGCTGACTCGATTTCTAGCTTAGTTGGCAGAGCGGTGGCTCTAATTTGATATACACGCACGCACGCCTGCACGCACTCACACGTACGTAAATAGGGCGCATTATAAGTTTCTGGAACTGGCCACTTACATAAACAATATTTAAAAAGTAATTACAACATTTGAAAATGGAGCTCTTGGGCTGTAGAATACAGTTTGTTTCTTCTGGTTGTCACTTGTTTTTACAATGTGGTGTCATTTTAGAAATTAGTTGTTTACATCACCATGTATTTAACTCGTCAAAATTTTCGCAGTATGATTTTCTACGACTTTAAGTGTAATGTAACAGCTCAGCGGAGCTTTGCTTGGCTTCAAACTGCTTTTGGCAATAAAGCACCATGCAAGACGACTATTTATAGCTAGTTTGCAGAATTCAAACGCGGTCGTGTGAATCTCTATGACGAATTTCGTGATGGTCACCCGTCCACTGCTGTGAACAACAAAAACATCAATGCTGTGCGCCGTATGATCAAAACAGACAGGCATGTGACATACCATGAGATTTTGAACATCTTTAGGCATAGGCACGAGTCAGATACGATCAATACTACACAAACATTTGGGTGTGAAAAAGCTGTGCTCTCGGTGGATCCCACACAATTTGACTGAGGCTCAAAAAACGGATCGCGTCACTAGGTGCAATGCCATGCTTACCAGATTTAACGAAGGGGACTCAAATTTGGTGTGGGACATAGTAACAGGTGATGAAACATGGATTTATAGTTATAATCCCAAAACAAAGCAGCAATCGAGCTTATGGGTCTTTTGAGACGAGCCGAAACCAACCAAAGTGGCGCGCGTATAAAGTGCCTCTAAGCAGATGATTGATTCTTTTTTGATAAAACTGGACACGTGGCTACTGTTGCTTTAGAGAATCATTGTACCGTGAATAGTGATTATACATGACCATTTGTTTGCCGGAAGTTATTGATAAACTCCGTAAAAATAACCGTAAACGCCGTATCATCTTGTACCACGGTAATGCCAGTTCTCACACGGCCAGACAGACAAATGAATTTTTGAAGATGAACAACGTTGACCTTATGAGCCATCCCGCGTACAGTCCCGACCTGGCACTTTGTGACTTTTATTTATTTCCAAAAATTATGAACCACTTACGCGCTCAACGATTTTCATCACCTGAAGAGGCTGTCGAAGAGTATTAAAAATATGTTTCAGAGATTGTCACGGAGAAGTGGCACAAATGTTTTCAAAATTGGTTCATTCGTACGAAAAAGTGCATTAACGCTAACGGAGAATATTTTGAGAAACAATAAATTCATTTCTGACCATTTATGTATTTTTTCTTATTCATTCCGGAAACTTATAGTGCGCCTCACGTACACACACAAATTACACCCAAACTCACGAGAGAAATAAATGCAGGCCATACAAATATTTCCGGCCCGAGAATCGAACCCAGGACTTCTGCGTTCGGCCACGGAGGCAGGTTAGAGTCCTGTCAGATCGAATGAATTTTTCTTTGTATTAAGAATTATAAAATGTTTAGTAATTTTACCTTTCACAGGGCTGGTAGCTGTAAAGGTGCCTAACTGGGTGGCGAAATACTTTCAAGATTTCTCATAGATGGTGGCTAAAAAGTCATTAAAAGCTAAATACAAAGATTCGACAACAAGCATATGGAAAAATTCGTGAGGTCCGCTGGTTCGTTCCGTGGCTTAGTTTGCAAAGCGTCTGGATCAAAGGAATTTTTTCTAAGTGTTCGATCTTTGTATTAATAATTATAACCACACAAAATAGGCGCCCTGACGTCGAATTGCGGATACCAGCCCGTTACACCAAGTACCAATTATAACAAACTAGTGGAGTAATTTCACAAAAAATAATTGAATGTCAGGATGTCTAACCAGTGATATTCTATTATTGTATTACAGTGAATACCGACATCACTAGCCAGGGCTGGCAGCTATAAAGGTGATTATCACTAGTAACAGGTTTCTTACCACGGTATAACTTCTTTTTATTTTCCCGATATTTCGGAACGGTTGCACGCTCCATGGTCACGGGTTGACTGGACGGCGGCAGATGACAGCTTTATGGGCAGACATATCTGTCTACCCTCTTGCGCTGTCGACGACTACCTTCATCGCGATTTGTTGTGGCGTTACCATTGTCACTCACTTTTTTCACACAAACCACACTTACTGTATCCACACGCGAAACTGAACTCGAGGTGTTTTTGTTTTTATTACTGCACGCACTAAGGACCGGATTCCATGCACTGGACAGTTTAAAACCATCATCACGGTTCACACACAAAAGTGAGTGACAATGGTAACGCCACAACAAATCGCGATGAAGGTAGTCGTCGACAGCGCAAGAGGGTAGACAGATATGTCTGCCCATAAAGCTGTCATCTGCCGCCGTCCAGTCAACCCGTGACCATGGAGCGTGCAACCGTTCCGAAATATCGGGAAAATAAAAAGAAGTTATACCGTGGTAAGAAACCTGTTACTAGTGATAATCATTTAGTGAATAACCACGAAAGTCTTAAAATCTATATAGCTATAAAGGTGCCTAACTGGTTGAACCTCTGCGGTTACTATAAAAGAACAAAAATTCTGAACCATCTGTTTGTGTAGTGTGACTACACTACAGCCATAAGAGTATGATTTGGAATTGAGGATATAGGTTTAAGAGAATTGAATGAATATAAGGTGGAAATTCATAACACGTCACATCACTAAATAGACTTAAGAGTCTGGGGAACGAAACTAGTTTTTGTCAGTGGCGGTTTAAAAATGGGTACATAAATATTGTACTGCGGGACCCTTTACATAAAATAGCTAAAAAGATTTAAACTTCTGTAATATATGTATATTGCATTATGTCCAATAAATACCCCTGAGTACGGTTTTTTTTATACAAATGTAAGGGCGCATTTGACCTCCATCCTACCTGATGGAAAGTGACGATGAGGTGGACAGTGGAGCATGCACACCTAAATAATTTGCCTATTCACTCTCGCCATGTTTTCTTGGCGAGAGTGGGCCTTTGGTTCAAGTTATAAAGTTCAGGGAACAAACCTGCAGGCAGGGAATTTCACTCCATAGCCGTTCGCCATATAAATGTGGAAGCGTAATACTTCGTGCGAATCGTGTTCAAAACAAAAATCGCTTACTATGTGTCACACAAATTAGCCAAGCAAAAGAACAGGAACTCACCGTCAGTTCATCCACGTCTGTCAGACATCTGACAGAAAAGCTCACATCACGTTATTGTATATTTATTAATATTTTGCTTCAGAATACGACGAGTTACCGTATTGTATTGACAGTGTGTCTGAGCGATGGGAGAAATGTTATTTAGATTTCGGTACGACGGCGGACAATCTTAAGAAAAATTCTACAAAGGAATGGTCACATTTTGAGTCACATTTTTATTTATGTTGGTAAGTGTATCTGTCTTTTTTTTTCTTTTCTTATCGATGGTTCTTTTTTTAAAGCTAGCGGAGCCGCCATACGTTGGAACGTCAGTGAAAGAAGGAAGAATAGTTATGTTTTAGCAGTTTTTTCCAGCGGGCACAACAACTCATGAACACTAAAAAATATAGTAGTAGTAGAGCTATCCTTACCTATTTCGGCCGCCAAGCATTAATGTGAGCATTACTAAATTCCGGTTTTGAAGGGTCAGGGTGCTGGTGAAATTACAGGTACATGGGACTTGTCAACTTATGTCTTTGGGATTTAATTTGATGCCCTGGGTGGCACTGCAACTGTTATGGACAGTTGTGTATCTTACCATCAAGCGCACGTCTTATTCGTCCCGTCACTTGACCTTGTAAAGAAAAACCCATTACAAATTTAAATTTTGCGTAAGTGCTTTCATATTCCGGTGCACCTACCTACATTTTAGCTTTGCTACCGAGTTCTCCCATTATTAGCTCGTGATATCGAATACGATCGTGCAGTTATATCATAGTATGCTTGTACAAAGAACTATACATGTACAATAAGCTGTTTCCATGCAGTCATGTCAATTATGTGCGATGTTTGATGTCAAATACGTCATCGGACACCGACGGCACTCCAGTTATCCTAGAGGTCGATAGTTGTGATATGTATATGTGATATGTGATATGTATACTGGCTCATTTAGCGGAATAAAAAAAGAACCATCTATTCTGCCGTCCTTATCTTAAACAACGTAATCGACATTCTTATCGAAATTAAGTTTTAACATATCTGGAATAAGCGAATCGAAATTACAACATCCTTTAAGCGATTTTTTTTATATCTTGTTTAGTTTCAGTTATACTGTTTAGCAAAATCAATAAAAAAAAAATTCTTTAAGTGCCAATAGCTCGAAAGTTATGCGAATGCGTTGCTTATGACAAGGAGGGCAGTATTGAGATCTACATGAAACTAATTTTCTATGGGCACTTATTTGTCGTTCTGTCGGTTCAAAAGTCAAAAATAAAAAAATCTTTATTTCATAGGTACACGGTAAAAACAGATTACTTAGAAAAAGACAAAATTCTTTTTATGACGACAAATTTATTAAATCCAACAAAACGATCCTCTCCCTATAGACGCTAGAGAATAATTACTTGATAATAGAAAAAAAAACGTCTCCAAAGTGTATTTTAGTTATAAGACAGAAATATTTAATCCAAGAGCAAATTAATTTACTTCAAGTCACAAAGCCACTCTAGATTCAACAAAATATTTATTAGTTATTGGAAAGGTCCGATTTTAACTTGAAAAAAAAAGAATGAAAACTTGAGAGGCACTTAATTATTTGACTGAAGATTTATGTTTTCTAATATCAAAAAGGGTAAATTTACAGGGTCATGGATCCAACAGTATGTCTCACTGGCGCGAAAGCACACAGTTCAGTGCCAAACCTTAGGGTAGCAGAAATAGGACCGAATCTTCTCAAATGCTTCAGTACCATTCAGTGCCGTATAACACTATATAACACCCTAACAAACTAGAGATACTACATATTGCTTCTTTGGATAAATGACTGTTTATGATTTTTATGATTACAAGCACAAGTAAAAGTAATCATTACCGCGTGCGCCTTCGGCGACATGTCACGACGACATTGACTATGAAAACGCAACGAAATGTTGCTTTAAAAATATACTATATTTAGAATATTAATCTGAATAGCAAACAAAAAGTTCGTTCGTTCGTTTGTTCGTTATAAATATAATTTGCAGTTCCCTACAGGGTCCATAATGCGATGTCACCTTAGCTTTAAGCCATTGTCATTCTTGTAACATTATGGTAAATGCAATGAAGAATTGAATTGACGTAGCTCGACGTCGTTCCGTGTGTATTAGGAAGGTATAAATGCACAGTGTTACATTTTTGTAGCCTTACATAATATAGTATATATCAATCAAAACAATATTTGTTGGTCATACATAAGTATGGCTACAAAATAAAAAGACGACGGAACTTATTAATTGAAATACATGTATATGTTTCAGTGCAAAAGCAAAGTTCCGTCGCTGTACATTCGACGCCTTATTCAGTGGTGCGACAAATTGCACCAAGGATCAGGCTTTCACGTTGCAGCGGTTTTCGGTTATCATTTCTGAAGGAGATGTCTTTCAGGTACAACTACATTATGTGTTATTATTTTTTTGTTGCTGCGGCGATTAAAACATCGCACACTATTAGAGTGAACGTAGCTTTGGGCGAAGGATTAATAACGCGGTGTTCGCCACTAATCGGGAACGTTCGTGAGATGTTTTTATTATTTATCATACGAAAAAAATCAACTCTGTATTCCTAAATGCTGATTAAAAATGCTGGAAATAAAAAGTACAAATTTTCGGCTAAATTATTATTTAATCACGGGAACAATTTTAGGAATACAGAGCTGATTTCCGAGGTAACTTCTTTAGGATTCCGGATCTCTGCATCACACACAAAACCACTCGAGTCAAAAGTCCAGGCCAAAAAAGATTTTCCCGTACCTAAGACTGTCAAACAACTTAGGCGATTCCTAGGAATGGTTAACTTTTATAGGCGCTTTCTACCCCAATCTGCTCCGATCCAGGCTCCTTTAAATGCATTGCTTACTGGTTGTGTTAGATCATCCCACCCGGTTGACCTGGCAATGGGTGCAGTTTTGCAGCAATTTAAAAGTAATGTATGGCAGCCCTTAGCATTTTTCTCGCGGAAATTGAGCCCCTCTCAAGTAAAGTATTCACCTTACGATCGCGAGCTTTTAGCCATTTACGAAAGCATTAAATACTTTCGCCATATGCTAGAGGCACGGCATTTCATCGTGTTTACTGACCACAAGCCGCTAAGTTTTGCTTTCAGTGAAAGAAAAGTTAACTGTTCGCTTCGGCAATACCGACACCTCGATTACATCTCGCAGTTCACTACCGACATTAGACATATTTCTGGAAAGGATAATCATCGCCGATCCACTGTCGCGTATTGAACAACTGCAGATGCTAATCGATTTAGACGTGCTAGCTTCATCTCAATCATTAGATCCAGAGCTGACTCAACTTCTGGAAGGTAAATCTTCACTCTGCCTCAAAAAGCTAAAGATCCCAAACACTGAAATAGAACTTTATTGTGACGTCAGCACAGCCTCACCTAAGCTAAATTTTGTTACTAAGCCTCTAAGGAAACAACTCTTTGAGAGCCTCCACAGTTTTAGCCATCCAGGCGCCAACGCCACCGCTAAATTGGTCGCCGAGCGATTTGTTCGGCCTAATGTTCGTAAAGACTGTCTGCAATGGTCCCGACAATGTTTGACAAATGTGCCAAATGGCGCCAAAGTCTGTGGACTTTGGCGCCATTTGACACATTTGATCTACCTCGTGCTCGATTCTCCTTTATTCACGTAGACATTATTGGCCCTCTTCATGTCTCACAAGGCTACCGCTACTGCCTTACTGCTGTGGATCGTTTCACAAGCTGGCTTGAAGTAACACCTATAGCGGATATGACAGCTGAAACAGTTGGGAAGGCATTAATATCGTGAATATCTAGATTTGGATGTACAACAGATATAGTCACTGATCGCGGACGACAGTTTGAATCTTCACTTCTCTAATATCTGAGAAAAATGACCGGATTCAAAAATCGCAAAACCACCGCTTATCACCCAGCTTGTAACGGGTTAGTGGAACGATTCCATCGACAGTTGAAAGCCGCCATAATATGCCATGCGGATAGTAATTGGGTGGATACATTGCTCCTGGTGCTTTTGGGCAGTAGAAGTTCATTTAAAGATAACCTCCAAACATCGATTGATAAGCTGGTGCACGGGGAGCCGTACAGCACGTTTATCTGGAGAGTTTTTCCTACCCACGACCACCCACTCCACCAATATATCGGACTTTACCAGTCGTCAGCGTCAATTTGCATCAAAGCTGCGTCCTGTACCTGCAGCGCGTCGCAATAAGGGCAAAATCTTTATTCCCAAAGACTTAACCTCATCTAGTCATGTATTTTTAAGGGACGACTCATTACGTGGATCTTTGCAGCCTCCTTACTCTGGCCCTCACGAAGTGCTTGACCGCAGCGACAAAACATTAAAAATTTTAATTGAGGGAAAAAGCGTTACGGTATCCATAGACCGCCTCAAACCAGCCTATGCACTGATTGACCTATCCCCCATGTATTCTATGCCTACTCCTATTCTTCCTCCCAAACCCTCTCCTGATCCTGTTCCTATAGGACCCAATGTCCCAGCTTAGGATGACGTGAGAAGGACACGCTCAGGCCGCAGAGTTCGGTTTCCGAACTATTATCGCCCGTAGTGACGGTCTCTGGGAGGGAGTGATGTAGCCTACTTAATACTTACTTACTTCTTACCTATATTTATATATATGTATATATAATTGGGGCCAATTTAAGAAACGAACATTTCTAAGTTTTGGTCTGAGTATTCTGGATTATGGTTGTTTTGGTATTCATTATACAGGAAATTCGGCAGTAGTTTGGCATTTTTTTCCCCTAAATACTTCTCTTTGGCATAGCTTTCAAGAAAATGGAATCTAACAGATATGGTTGAGATACAACAACGCCATAATAAGTATCTCATTTCCACTACATCGGGAAGTATGCCTTACATTTTTACAACTGTGAGATCTTGTAGTCGTAATCTATTACGCCTCCGTATATAATTACCTCCATACGAAGGCATGCGGACGCTTCGGACTTCGCCCTCTGTGGACCTCGGCCTGCGGCCTCGGCACTTAGGACTTTGTTTTGAAAAAAATTAAATAGCTCTTTAATGGCGGCCATATTTAAAAATTACAAAAATATATTATGACCACTAATTATTATCAAATAATCTTAGAAATCTTTTCGTGCTAATTTCCAGTGCGAGCAAAGCAAGTTACATAAATAAATTACGACTATATCGAAAAACAGCGGAAACAAAATTTTTACCCCAAATTATGATGCCATGTCATTTTCAGTCGAATTAGAAGAAATTTGTATCTATCGCCAAAAAAGTTTGTATGGTAGCCATATTGAAAAATGGTGAAAAATAAATTTGAACCGCTAATTATTCTTAAACACTCATAAAGACCCCGACATGTCCATTTTCAATCGAATTAGTGCAAGTTTTTATCTGCCGCTAAAAGAATTTGTATGGCAATCATATTTAAAAATGGCGAAAAACCAATTTTGATCACAAATTATTATCAAGCACTCCTAGAAACCCCCATATGCCAATTTTCAAAGGTATCTGAGCAATTTTTTTTCTGCCGCCGACGAATGCTTCTATGACGGCCATATTTGAAAGTAGCGAAAAACAAATTTTGAGCACAAATTATTATTATTTCTAGTGGCCTTCACATGCCAATTTTCAGTCGAATCAGAGCAAATCTCTTACGGCATCTATTTTCAACGAAAAAAATCCTTATAAGGCAGCCATATTAAAAAATTGCGAATATAAATTTTTGACCCCAAATTATGATCAAAAACTCCTAAAGATCTTTGCATGCCAATTTTCAGCCGGATCGAAGCAAGTTTTTCTTAGGCCGCCCGCGCCATTTTGAAATCGCCATCTTGAATTTTTTTAACCCAGGCAGTTGACCAGTGTTACCCTTTATGACATTCCTTCGAGCACCTCCTGCCTATCTCTAATAGTTTCCGTGTAGGCTTTGAAATTTGAATGGCGGCCATCTTGTTTATTTGAATTTCGAACATTTTTTACTTCCCGCGGAAATTGACCAGGTTGTATCTCATAAAACATACATGTATTATAGTTTTTGCAGGCCGTTGATCACTCTTTCATATTTTCCATATTCAGGTCCTCTCATATTTGATTCTTTACTTTGGAGCATATCCGCGTACAACGGTATAAATATTTTTTTCCACCATATCGGGAAGTATGCTTTCTATTTCTATCAGTGAGTAAGAACTTGTAGCCTTATATATATAATATACAACACCTATTTACATTTCTACATATTTACTGAACATACGTAAACTGTTCACTTTACATCTACACAACTATAAATTTTGGTTATATACAAATAAAATAATCTTACCATAAAAAAATTATTTTTTATCGTGTCGTACAATGGAAGCGCGCAAAGCGACGAACGAGGCAGGCCAGTTTCTATTGTTGAGAACACGTAGTGTTCGCGTGCACTTCCGAAAGCCCTTGGGCTTCACCGTTGCACCTCGCACCTAAGAAGAATAACGGCTGGCGACCTTGTGGCAACTATCGCATGCCTAATGCTCGGACTTTCCCAGACCGTTATCCTATTAGGTATATCCACGATTTTTTGTGTATCTTTGCTGTAAACCTGTGTGAACTTCCTATCTTTGTGTTGTAAGAAATAAACTAAGTGAATAATATTTGGTCTCCGTTATTTCGTGCTTTTACTCCACTTCAAGATAGTTATCACCCGATTGCGGCCGAACTCCTTACAATTTTTTATTTCATTCTCTATCAATAAAAGAATAATCCATCTGCAGGTACTTGCGGTTTTATAAGGAAAAAGGTGGCAAATTTTTAGATTTGTTATTTATTTTTTAACACAATATACTAGTTTCTACTTAACTTTCGTGTTATTGTTATAACACCCTCTAAATTACATTAAAATTAATTTTTCTTTAGTCGAAGCTCATTGTATTTTGTTAAAAAAGTACATAAAAAAGTTGGCAATTTTGCCGCACCTTTACTTACAAAGCCGCAAGTACATGCAGACGGATTAATTTTTTTCTACGTAGGAAATTATTGGAACTATACTGTAAGTAACCCACGCACAATACATTTTCGTATATTTTGAGATAAAAAATAAAATGTATATTTTGCCATACAAAAAAATTATTATCATTTTTTATCTCCGAAACTATCAACTTTTCAAGAAATTACACAAGAATAAAAGTTGTTAGGAATGTTATTATTTATCACATAAAAAAAAATAGCTCGAAACTCCACAAGTTCTTTCAAGAAATATCAATTTGGGCCCACTATGCGGCGGCCGAAGTCTCAACTTTGGCGCATCTCACGAACGTTCCCGATTAGTGGCGGAAACCGCGTTATTAATCGTTTGCCCAAAGCCAGTGCGATCTTCGTTCGTTCTAATAGTGTGCGATCTTTTAGTCGCCACATTGCAATTATTATTATTATACATATTGTTATAATAAGCACTGGCAGCCAAATGGTTTAACCTACCTCATCTCAAGCAGAGATAGTGGGTTCGAATTCGGGCTCACGTTCCTCGAGGTTTCGTAATTTATGTACGAAATTTAATTTGAAATTCGCCATGAACTTTTCGATGAGGGAGAACAATGTGATGAAATCTGCACGTCGTAGAAAGTTCACAACCCTCGGAAAACGTGTTAAGTTCGGAATCTGACCTAAACCCTCGCCTGACAGGAGACTAGAGCCCAGCAATGACAATGATTGTGATATTACTTCAAAATTGAAATGTTCCGAGTTATGACTTTTTTCTGTAATGATTCAGTTAATATTATTGTTACGGACGGCCGTACGCGCCTGGCCGGTCAGAGCTAGAGTCCAGAACAGAATGATTAATTCAAGAGCTCTGATTGGCCGAGCGGCGTAGCGACCCATTGATAGGTCCGGTACGATGTGGGAGACATCGTGCCGGTATAAATATGGGCGGATTTTGGTTTGTTATTCAATCACTTTTCATCACTCTTGGAATCACTTGTCTTGTTTTGTAAGTCAGATCGACATTTTTATTTGAATATACAGTCCACTTTAAATTAAGGAGTTTTATTATCGAAGAAAGAATAAAGCAGAGGATCGAAGAGCGTCGGTCCTGTACAATTATATATAGTTATATTTTTACATAATCCTCATCATCATCATCATCATATCAGCCGGAAGACGTCCACTTCTGAACATAGGCCTCCCCCAAAGATTTCCAGACTGGCCGTCCGCACGCGACGTGCCATCGGTTACCCGCCACCCCTACCAGGTCATCCGTCCACCTAGCAGGGGGCCGTCCCACTGCACGCCTTCCGGTTCGTGGTCTCCATTCGAAAAATCTTTCTGCTACAGCTATGTGCCCTGCCCATTGCCACTTCAACTTGCTAATCCTTTGAGGTATGTCGATGACTTTCATCTTCTACGGATCTCCTCATTTCTGATTCGATCACGTAGAGAAATGCCGAGCATTGCACGCTCCATAGCTCGGTGAGCCCCTTTTTTCTGAGGCCCATAGTAAGTGACCACGTCTCAGAGCCGGCAATACGCACTGCTCGAAGACTTTTGTCTTCAAGGGCTGCGGTATTGCAGTATATATATTTTTACTAACATAAATTATTAAAGAATTGTCGCTTATGTTAGTACAGTTGAAAATAAAATAAGTAAATCGCTAATATTATATAGCATTAGCAAGCCGGATGATCATGCTCGAGCCTGCAGATGAAATTGTCTGACGTCTGTTTCGAGAACAAATTCACAGCTTGAAGATAATTTATGGTTTGTCTTCGGCGAAAGCTGCTAAAACAGAAACATCACGCGCAGAATTCGCCTCTGTTTGACTCGAACTTTAGCTGTCTCGGAATATATCTCCAAATGCACGCACTTTTAATATATTCTATACTAACTGGTGCCCGTAATTTCGTCTACGTAGAGTAAGTACTTCGGAGTAGCCTACTCTTCTGCTATAGAAATTGTTTTGTTTATTTGTACAAAAGGCATAAATATAAATTTTCAGATTCCTTACTTGAGAAACAATTTTTTCTCGATACAGAATTTCATCACCTATTTCACCCCCTTTGAGACTTTTTTTTTTGCCAAAAAGTAGCCCATGTCCTTCTTTTAGATCCCATCTACTAGGATTTCTTGACCTTTTTCTAGTAATGGACTCCTCTCAAAATTTCAAAGAGCCCACGGACCCTTTCCGAAAAGATGAAGAAGAAGAACGGCTCGCGGGATGCATTGACGCGAGTTTCGCTCGTGAAATTCAAAAAGTTACGCGCACAGTACCTATTTAACCACACCATATTGTATACCCATTTTTATAGTTTTTGTTAGATAGGCTCGCCATGGACCCCCAGCGTACATAACACGAACCCCTTAGGGGTCCACACTTAGAAACGCGTAATCAGCTTAAGCCGTTCAGGAGAAAATAGCGAAATGCCTTTCTCGACGACAGACTATACTATATGGCTCATAGAAAATATGCAAAATGTATTTTAGCCTCTTATTATCACAAAAAGTATAGTACAATAATGCTTTTAGGACATTGTTGGGTCTGCTTCGATACTGCAGTGCTTCGGAGATGTCTGCATTGGCACGCGTTGATTGTTTTTACGCAACAATGCATAAACGGCGTGCTTCACTAGTAGCTTCACGAGAGGCAGCAGCTATAGTATCCTAAAAATGGTCTCCAACAAACTCACTGTTCATGAATCACCACTGTGCGATTTCTAATGGCATCGCAAAGCGTTGATTCTTCCTTCAACTATTTTAAAATTTTATAAATATAATTTGCATTCCTCTTATTGCTTTATCTTTCTAGTATAATAGGACAAAAAAAAACCTTTGTCCATAAACGCACGTGTTATTTAGTGTGAACAACTAGTTTAAATACTTTTATTACTGGTACGTAACTTTAAACTTGATAATAATCATTAGGCGGAACTAACTTTCCTGAATTAGCAAGAAAAATATAGGTATTCAGTATTTTTGGAAAGCACTCAAGTTGACAAAAGAAGACCGATGTGTAAAGTTCAAAACTAGAATTCAGAAAAAGCATTGAGTGCACCTGCACTCACGACACGTACGATGCGCGATGGACCAAGACCATTAAGTCCATGTACGTTTGAAGTAAAAGAAGTGTTAATGGTTTTATTACCCTATTGTAATAGAAAGGATAAGCCGTTTCAAGCGACAACGCTCATTGGTGCAAATAATATTTCTTCAACTGTACCAAACAAATTATGGATATGAGTTATCTGAAATAAATAAATAAATAAAAAACGTTTTATGGTCATGTTTATGACAGGCTCAAGTCAATACCTTAATCAAGCAATTTTATTCCAGGATTGCGACTTCAATATGGTATACCACTCTTGTCCAGGCGGCGATCCTCGTCCGTTAAGCCTCAGAGCTGGTGTTGTCACTTTATCTAATTTTAGTAAAGTCGCAAGTAATGACGCAGTGTTTTTGACTTCCTCTTTACCCTGCCTTTTTTACTTTGTGTATTTACCACTTTTGTAACTTATCATTTATTTCCATCTTGTTATATACAATAATAATATGATTTTCTTGCTGTTGTAATTTTTTTTAAATTATAGTGCAGAGTATTATCAGATAATTCAAAGTCAAAGTGAACAGCTATAAAGAGGTAGGAGCAGGATATGGATCGTGGGTAATGGAAGAAGTTACACTTTCAAGAATAACTTTCGCGCAGTTGGGCACGAAAGTGATATAATTTATGTCACCTAGACCTTATGGGGTTTCCGTTTAAACGACTGTGATATATCGACAGACAGACGAATGGCCATGACGAAATATTGATTTGATTGAATATCGCGATGTTTTTACAACCATGATATTTGGTTGCGCCATCTTTGAATCGCACTAGCAATGGTTTGATTGGATCAACATTTACTTACTCCATCTCTTTCCCGCACTTACCTTACTCGTACACAAGAGCGAGACGACATCACCAACTAGTGACACCTAGCGAACGAGGAAGTAAACACTCGCTTTCGCCCAGTTAAAATCGCACCGACGAATCCAAGTGGCCGTACGCGCAACCGCCTCCGTTTTCCGTTACTGAAAATATACTGAACGTACGTTTTGGTGAACTTGTAAAATCAAGAATTTCTCCCTGGGCAATTCAATCGACCACGCGGTTGGTCCAAGAGGTATTGTGCTCCCAGCTTACCTACTTTTATTTGTTCCAATCAATCATTCATATTTATTCATATATAGTCCACAAATCGAAGGAAGGCATCCTTTACGTTCCCCGCATGGTTGGCCTATTTGGGCTATACGTAACCGAATCGCACCACCATATATTTTTTATAAGCGAAGGGAAAATACTCCACTAATTTGTTATTGTTATTGATGCAAATATCGATCAACACTAAGAAAAATCCTTCGATACAAGTGAACTGGAACCAGTGTCTATTGCCTACCGTGCTACTTAGCACGTCTGTTGCCTGACCATGGCTATAGCTCGTACCAATTAAATGACCGACAGATCGAGTATGTTGCTTCTATTTTATTTTTTACATTTTATGACAATTCACGATCTAATTAATAATAAGAAACATTATGTACAATGATCTTATACACGTCCTACATATAAAATAAAAAAGTCATATTCATGAAACAATTTTTTTTGAGATGGACAACCAAAAATTGTTGCAAGTTGCAAAAAAATCACAAAAAAAAAACATTCAATCAACGACACCCACGACACAGTCACGACAGATAGTCATGATATGGGAACAGGCTAGACAGTCGTCCAATGATAAATAAAACGTTACGACATAATAGGAACGCGCCCTAAGGGAAATCCGTTACCAGTATGTGTTAGCGGGCAAAAGATCACTTCGATACAATCCCCCATACGCTGACCCTTAAGGTACGCATTCACTTATCGATATACACGCTTCCCACGTAATGGCTATCAGTTTGCTACCATAGAACTGCTGTCACTAGTACGTAGGGCATGTTACGAGTGTCTATATTGGAGCAAAGAAAAATGTGCTATAATGGCACAAATGTAAAGTGCGAACGTGGTCGGAAATATGAGACAGAGGTCGACTTTGATGTAAATATGGATAAAGAGATTGAGAATATTTCGAATAATCTCAGTACAGAGTACTAAAAAAAACCGACCTCAAAGGTACGTGGAATTACATCTATTTGCCAAGTTTAATTGAAATCGGTTACCGGAAAGTGTGCAAACCCGGATTTTTCCCCTAGTTCGCCACTATATGGAACTTGACACAGGAGATAATAAAAATGGGTTCTGACTACTCAAAGTATATTGAGAGAAAAACGCCTTGAATTGGAGAATAGCAAAATCAACCATTAAAATAATTGCTCCTTATCATTGACTTACAATTATATGGACGTCGGGTCCGCGCTAAAAAGTGTCCGCACTTGTAAGGCGCTACAATCGTATACAGAGCGCGACACTCCGCTTTAGTCTTCATTTGTTCTACTGACAGCGCGATACTGCGATGACATTACAATTTAAATTTCGAATAGGTTGACTTGGGAAATTTTTTTCGTGGTTTTTGTATTAGACCCGTCGTCCATTTATTTGGAAGTCAATGCTCCTTATAATAAAGTTTAGGCACTATTTATAAAAATGAATCTTCATGCGTAAACAGCCACCTTTAGAAGTCGATGATTTTCTTCAAAATTAAATGGGACCACTATGGAGGTACCCCCTTTCCAACAAAAAAAAATTATCAAAATGGATTCACAAACACCGGAGTTATCGCGTAACATACATACAAAAAAAACATACAGACGAATTGAGAACCTCTTCTTTTTGAAGTCGGTTAAAAAATGTCAAGCAAAAATTAATACGAATAATCAGTAAATAGTGTAAAAAGTCACATCTGCAAAATGTCAACTTTGAGGAGAGAGTTTTAAAGATTCTACGAACGAAATTAGTCGATAACATTTTTATGCATAAGAGTGGTTACACACGGCGACTCTTAGCAGCAATGCAAACGAGCGTTCGTGAAACACGCGATGGCATCGCTACATTTGCTATTTATAGGCGATTGCATCGATGCAAACGCGCGGCTACATCGATACAAACGATTGCGTCGATGCAATCGCCTATAAATCCCAAGTGTAGTGATGCGTATATATAGTGAATTGCGTATTTGTATGGATGCAGTTGTAAAATGTAAAAAAAATCGATGCTGACAGATACAAAATTTAACATAAGTATATAAAATTTATTTTATAACTTCGTATCACTTTTATGACTTTTATGTGATAAAAGTATTTTTGAAGAACGATCGATCTAGCTTTCTTATACCAAGGGTACAATACAATATCTTCGCTTTACAAACAACACCGCTGAAATAATCTTAAAGGACAGTGTAAAAACTGCTTCTGTAATTGTATACAAGATTTTTAAGCTATTGTTAGTAACAAATGATCTCACTGCTATTAATTGTGGAGTGAAGAAAACACCATTTGAAAATTTAAAAAGATAGGTACTGTATGAAATCAATATATTATATTCTCGTTTATAAATGGATAATTCAGTATTGTGTTTAAATAAAAATATTCACATTATTCGCAACACGATTCATTCGGTACCGTTTTTTCAAATTGTGTTTTCTCAATTTGACAATTTTGTATTACGACACCCTATTGTAATAGAAGTGCGACGTGTCGATTATTTAATTTGTATTAATATTTACGTTGTATTTAAATTTTTCTCAAGCCTTATTCCATTAACGTTGATACGTCCAAAATTCAAAATACCTATTTTACAACTACAGTGGCGTTGTTTGCAAAGCGACGATAATGTATATCAGGAATGTGGCAAACTGAAGCTTAGCCTCTGGTTCTATATGTGATTCTATGATATGCATTCTCGTAGCATACCCCAGTAGCAGAAGAGCCCCTTGTGAAAAGGTTCGTCCAGGGAAGTACCGCCACCTTACCTATTTCTGCCGCCAAGCAGTAATATGGTCTTTACTGCGTTCTCGTATTGAATGGTAAGTGTGCTGAAGAATTATAGGCACATGGAACTTGTCAACTTATGTATCAGGGTGACAGGCTTAGTGGCAGTGTCCCGTCGATCCCTGCGATTGGCTCTGAGTGGCACTAGGACTGCTATGGACAGACGTGTCGCAAATGAATATGTAAACGAACCACTGACTTTCAAAACGCTGGTTAAGTTTAACTTGAAATAGGCCAAGAATAGTAATAAGCCCTCCATTGTATTGTTATTTTTTTCTACTCTTGTACTTTCTTGTTTGAAGCTGTCAATTAAAGTTTCACGAAGGCGCTCTTTTCAGTTCTGAATCAAGCCTGTGTTATTCGCTACTGAACTAAAAAAAATAATTATAGTTGTTTGGTCAGAATTATATTGAGTGTTGTAGTTCTGAACTATAATGAGTTTCAAAAAAAGAACTTCGTATTTTTGCTAATTAGAATATCAAATATGACGCTACTCAATCGCTTTTCTGTCTCCTGATTGATTAAATTGGCCTAAAGGTCTTGCAACTTACTTACGTACTTGATCACTACTATTCTATTCTTTAGTTTTTTGTTTTGTAGCGTTTGTTTGCTTCTGGCTCTCGTTTGAGTTTGTTGTTATGGATTGTTGACAAAATATACAATAAAATGCTGTGGTCATTAGTTTATTTACTCGAAGAAAAAGTTTTGTATGCAATCATTACATAATTAGGTCGCAGTGGCAGTGTCCCCTCATGTCTTTGCGATTAAAAACTCTGAGTGGCACTGCAACTGTTATGGACTGACGTGTAACTTACCATCAGACGCACGACTTGTTCGTCCCGTCCCTTGATATTATAAAAGAAAAATATCCAAAGTACACACTTTTACGCTTTGAATTTTGTGGTAATAATAACATTTCCATCAAGTGATTCACGTTTCAATAACATTAATTAATTTCCATTAAATTGATCTCAAAACAATTAACGAATAATTTTACGAAAAACCGCAAATCAAATTGATGCGTCAGCGCTGAAATCGGTGAAAATTTTATAGCAAGCCCCAATAATTACATTACAGCTGGTTTAATTCATTGTACGCTAAAAGCAATTTAAAATAGCTTCACTGTACGTGCTTGGGGAAAAAGTTAATTTATATCGACCATGTGATTCTTTGTGATAGCAAATAGTATTATTTTAAATGAATGACTGTAAAATATTAAGACGTTCTTATAAAAAATTTGGTCATTTGAAGTTTTTTATTTCTTATTGTTTTAGTTTTTATTTTTTTTTTATAATATTAAGTGAGGAGACGAACTAGTCGTGTGCCTGGTTGTAATCTTCACGCCTGTCCCTACTAGATGCAGTGCCTCTCAGAGGTTTAAATCGAAAAGATTTGAGGGAAACTGCCACAGCGCCCATCAGCCTGAGACATAAGTTGTGAAGTCCCATGTGTCTGTAATTTCACCAACACCCTTACCCTTCCTGACCAGAACGCAATGTTCACATTATTGGCGACAGAAATAGCTACTTACCTGGACGAACTCTTTCACAATGTGGATAACTTAAAACAAGCCGCCATAGGTAATCGATTCGTCGACCTCTTAATCCAGAATTGGACCGTTATCCCACTGAGCTATAACGGCTTTAATAATAGCGTTACAATAATAATAATGTACCAAACCTCCAATTACCCGATCTCTTCCTAAAAAATCCCTTTTGCTGTGAGTACCAGAGCAACGGAATTAACTCCGTAGACCCACGCCTCCAAAGTCATTAACAATTAAAACTTACAATTATTTTTTTTTCAAATTACTCTTTCATATTGTAGCGAATTGCAGTAGACGCTACAAATCTTTTTTGCACATATATTTTTATAGTCTTTCTAAGTGTAGTTTTATATTTAAATTCTATTGTGATTGTGTGTTTTATTTTTGGAATTGTTTTGGCGCCTTTTTCTTATTATTGACTATAGTTGCGGTTTTGATTGATAGCGGTACGTTGTTTTATAATACACTGTAAGTATTTTTACTTTAGTCTTGCCCACTCTTTGATAGCATCCACCCTAACCCCATTGATATATTCCGCTACACGTATGGTATATTTTTACTTACAAGAAACCTTAAAACCACATATTGAAATCATAAATTCTCTCCACAATACTCTATCCCCAACCACGTATTGATGTGAAACGCCCTCCCATTCAAAAAGGAGTGAATGGGTACGTCATCAAAAAACTATCAAAGTAACGGACCAAGCCTCTATTCAGCCGCCCTATTCAAGTGGGATCAATAGAGTCAACTTATTTCAGCTATCTTTTATTATAGACGATTTTGCAAATGACACGAGCAAGTCATGTATAACGACAGAAAATAATATCATAATAGAGACAGAGGTGCCTGTCAATTTTAATTATTAACTAAGAAACACAGACATTTAGTATTATCTAAAATAAGGCAAATATAAAAACCATATTTGTGTTGCAAAAACGA
This sequence comes from Hyposmocoma kahamanoa, assembly GCF_003589595.1. Classification (NCBI taxonomy): domain Eukaryota; kingdom Metazoa; phylum Arthropoda; class Insecta; order Lepidoptera; family Cosmopterigidae; genus Hyposmocoma; species Hyposmocoma kahamanoa. The sequence continues at coordinate 10,253,386 of NW_020653731.1, forward strand.
ACGTTTTGTTGTATGTACCATTTAAGTTGTCGGGTTTCTCTCAGAGAAAAGTTTAAGGAGACTGGTATCATGACTGTGGCTTCACAGTACATTTACTCAACTATTTTATATGCCCGCAAATACATACATTATTTCATTAAAACAGACGGTATCCATAATATTAACTTCAGAACTAAGTCCAAACTCATGGTACAGTCATAAACATGAGATACCTGACCCCCTAACATGCTTAAACCGACCTTTTGGTTCTGAGAGCCATCTTACGTATTGAACAAAGAAAAAAATGAAAGCAATTTTAATTTTATTGTATAAGCGATACAGTGGAGTGTTGCTTGAAGATAACCAACACACAAAAAATAATTGAAAATCAATTAAAAAAAAAATTAAAATACAGTGAATAGCGACATCTCTCGCCAGGACTAGTAGCTGGGTGATAAATCTTTCATGGATTTCTCATAGATGGCACTACGACTAAAAAGTCGTTGAAACACCAAATACAAAGACACGACGCAAGCACATAGAAAAATTCGTGAGGTCCGCTGCTTCGTTTCGTGGCTTAGTTGGTATAGTGTCTGGCGCGGTAAGCTAGAAGATGTCGGTTCGAATCCGGCCGGATCGAAGGATTTTTGTCTGCTTGTTAGATCTTTGTATTAATAATTATAACAAACTAATGGAGTAATTTCACAAAAAACCTATCAAAGATACCAGGGAGTCGTACCAAAATAAATTATGCGGCTCACAGGTTAATGATTAAGTTTGTTTAACAATATTCTCCGCAATTTTGTGTTCAGAACCAAAAGGTCGGCAAAGTCGGCTTGGGGGTCATATTACAAAATTGAATTGAAGTTTATTTAGAAGAGTATGTGTTAGATGAAGAAATATGGAAAGACAACGTGAATATAGAATCCACACAATTATGATTCAAAGTGTATTATTCTATAGCATTTAAGTTTATTTGAAAAGAGCAATCCCTAATGTTATTTGCTCGTTTTTCTCAGCTAGGTAAGAGTTGTGAGCAGTAGGTTAAAAATTGACGTTTTCAAGTGAAAAAATTTTACATATCGTCGGCTTATTGCAAGAAGTCATTAATTGCCATGTAGATTATATGGCAATTAATGACTGCTTGCAATAATTCTTGCAGAATTTGGAATAAATTATTAATTGACTTGGACTAACTTTAATATTATTGGAAATAAAACTAATATTTCGAATAAAAATTCCGTATATTTAAGCTCAAATTATGTGACCTCCAAAAGACCCGAAACATTGGTTTGATTGATAAAACAAATATTCGCGGTTTAGATCCGAAAATATAATTTCGGGTGTTTTTTACAGTCCTCATCTAAGAGTTGACTACTTTGAACAACTAAAATCATTTCTGGCTGATCTACATACCCGCTATGAACATATTATACTCATGGGTGACTTCAATGCCTGTCTGTTAAGAGTGGCTGTCGATCGAGGAAGTTGCTTTCACTCCTGCACTCACTTTATTTGAACTGCCTCGAGTTGTGTCAACCTTCCCTTCTTGATTCGATCGTCACTTCTTCTCCTGAGCTGGTTGGTTCTCATTTACAGTTTAATGCTGCTGCTTTTTCTTCACACGATTTAATTCATGCTTCGTTCAAAATTCGTCCACCTAAGCGCAGACATAAACTAATTGCTCCGCAATTATGGTAAAATGTACAAAAATGCCCTTTTTGATGATGTGCTGAATTCTAATTGGGAGCTAGTATTTGGAACAGAGGACGTGAATGAAATGATTCAAACTTTTAACTCCATTATTTTGACCATCTTGGACAGGCATGCTCCTCTTTAAGTTATCCGAGTCAAACACTTCTCGCTCCTTGGCTTACGCCAGATATCCAGAAGGTTACGGAGAGGCGCGACAGGGCACCTATATAACGGAGGAATCCAACCGATATCAATAGTAGGTCCTACATCGAGTTACGTAGCCGCTGCAACAAGCTTTGTAGGAACGCCAGGCGTAAACATATTCACTCCACTATCGAAGGTTGTCCGCCTACTAAAATGTGGAAATATTTGAAGTCTCTGGGTATCGGTAAAGCTGGTCATGTCTTTCCCTACAATGTCGATCTTAACACGCTGAACAACTACTTTGTGTCTTCCCTAGTGTGTTTAGATGCTGTCATAAACTTAATCTGTCCTGGCCAGTGCCCCTTGTCTTGCTTCAGCCTCTTTTGACTTTGAGAAGGTTACGATGAATGTTCACATTTTATGTTTCCTGTATAAAATCCTGTTCCATCCCACTTCACCTAGCTATCTACGTGAGCGTTTTCAATACCGTCAGGCTTATGGGTGACCGCCCGCGTTCTGGCACCAATTTGTTCCTCGTTCTTCCACAACACAGTTTCCAAAAATATTCGGACTCGTTCACAGAAAATGCTGCCCGTATGTGTACCCTTCTCCCGGTCGAGGTCAGACAGTGGCCTTTGGTCCGGGTTTTCAAGGATGCTCTTTTGAAGTTTTGGGATTGTTCAGACTCCACATGTCATGACAAGATCTGACTGGCCCTCTGAGAGAACTGAGTGAGCACACATTAAGTTATTTTTCTCTTGTTTTATTTTTTTACGAATAGAAAGATTGGTTTCTACAATTGTTTTAGAACTTTTGCTAAATGACTAACACATTTTAAACATTTTACAGAGGGTGCTCACTCAATCCACACACACGTCGGAACTTTTACTTAAAAATATTAAAAGTACAGACGTCTTACGTACGTCTGTTTATTAATTCTCTGTGCAAAAAGAGAGAAGTTTGAAGTCTTTATCCTTGTCTTTGTATGTTTGTCTGTAGTATTGTAGATTCGGACGGATGTGACTTGTGAGCTTTGATGAAGAGAAACATAGTGACGAAACTTGCACGTCGAAGATGATTCACAACCCTCAGAATACGTCTGAAGTTTCCAACCCACTTTAGGCCAGTGAGAATGGCGGACTACGGCGTAAACCCTCGCCTGAGAGGAGATCCGTGCACAGCAATGGGACGTATAAATGAGTTAATAATGACGAAGTCTCAACATGGTTCCGAGATTGAAAACGTCAGTCCCTTCACTTTTTATTTATTTGGCTCTATCATTATGAGAAATGATGATTTTGCCAATATCACGGTTTAAAGAAAAAAAAATACAGTGAGCTCTATATGTGACGTTAACCGGTGTTAATGAGTTGATCCACGGGGGTACTCAGTTAACAATCTAAAACAAAAGACAGTAAAAACTTGTAAAACAAAGTGGATAAATTTACATGGAGTAATAAAACATCAGTCTACTGTCACGAAACTTTTTGGAGCAGTAGAGCTCCTTATGAAAGAATTCGTCCAGGGTAGTACTGCTACCTTACTTATTTCTACCGCCAAGCAGTAAGTCAGTCAGCATTACTGTGTTTCGGTGTTGAAGGATAAGGGTGCTGGTGAAATTACAGGCACATGGGACTTGTCAACTTATGTCTCAGTGTGACAGGTGTAGTGGTAATGCCCCTCAGATCTTTGCATTTAAAGCTCTGAGTGGCACTGTAACTGTATGTACAGGCATGTAGCTTACCAACAGGCGCACGACTTGTTCGTCCCGTCACTTGATGTTGTAAAAAAGAAACGAAAACGCCAAGAAATTGCCGGGTTTCTCGAGATTATCTAGACCCAAAGTTTCTGGAATTAAAGCCCTAATGTGAAGTCCCCAAACTTCTCCTTAAAGGGGACTCGTGCTTCGCAGTGGGACGCGGTTGACGATGATGATGATGATGATCATTCTTTGCCGCAGAATCGTCCATTTGTTTTTACCATTTTTTTTTTTTTTTATAACTATATTATTTAGCAAAGTTTCACAATATAATTTCGCCGAAGTACAAAGATTATGTTTACCACATCACAGAACATATCCTTTAAGGTTCATATAAGGTTTACCCGAGTATCCAATTACGTGATAGTGATGGGAATTATACGTTGTTATTTCGATATTTACTTATAATTTGTTGCTGCTGTGACACACACCGACACTCCAAAATAATGTTCTGTTTTTTCAAACGTTGGCTCTTAACGTTGTTAAGAAAAAAATAGTCGACTGTAATGTTTTTCATTGTTTTAATTTCTTAATTAAGGTTCGTTGAGTGGTTAGAGGTCGATTTCACGTTTTTGTGAATTTCGTTAATTTTAGTTGAAAAAGGTGTTTATTTATTTATGGCGATCTTCGTCCAATTCGTCACGATATCTCGTTCTGGGTCTTGTGTTTTCTGGCCGCGATCTTAAAATGGAATTAGGCCGGACACGTCTGTCGCATATCAAACGAGCTATGGATCCCAACCAACACGGAATGGAACCCACTAAGCGCAAGACGAAGCCCAGCAAGAAAACGAATAAAAACTTTAATAATTAACCCTTTGAATATTCATCTAAAAAGAATTATTTTTTACCCAAAAAGTTATAATTCAATGAACAACACTTTGCCTGAAAGTTGAGTTGAAGAGCTACATGTCTAACATGCCTAATTAATGCAAAAGCAAAAAAAAGAATTGAAATAAAATTGACTTCTTTAAATAAAACAAAATTATGTAGTAAAGAAGTAGAGCCCATTCCTACATCCAAGATGTCTGGAATTCTAAAACCTTACGGGCATCTCGTTTGCTCTTTCCTATTTAGAATTTGCACGATGTGTAATTATCTCCCACCTGAAGTATTTTCTTTACGCTATGACTTGAGGTTAATAGGGCCTTCAAACACTGACAACTAGGGCTTACAATCTCGCTGCATTTCTGCACGCCAGCAAAAAAATTGAGACTTGGTGCAACCTTGAAAATCCCGGGAAAAACGGCATACTCGAGACTGTTTCAAAAGTAGCTTTGCATACTTATAGACTATGTATTATGGCAGTCAGAATATGCAACGTATAACCCCTGTGGTCCATCAAATAGCTTGTATGGTCGTTTGCCTCGTATAGAGAGATAGAGAGAGAATAGACTTTATTGAGATGCGTTCTTAATTTTTAAATATAGTAATTAAGCTTTATATTTCGTTACTTATTTGTAAAATAACTTGGGAGCAAAAGCTCAGTTAAGCTCCGTATTACCACTACTCTGTATACTAAATTGTAATAAGCTCATTAATGCAACTTAAAAGGTTACCTTGCTTATTACAATTAGTTTCGTCAGTAAAAAAATATACACATTTTCAAATTGTTAAAAAAATATTTATTGTTTTTCTGGTTTTTCTGTAATCAGTTCAAAGTAGGGTTAGGAATAATCTTTGGGGCTAAACTATACATTGTATACAAATCTTAGCTTATACGTTTGTCTTGCAGAAGTACAATAATAATGAAACTATTACGGGGCAGTTGTCTACATTTATAATATTCTGTAGCACTAATACGACACAAAATCTGCAGAATTTTCTAAAGATATATTAAACGAAATTGAATTTTTACACCTGGCATCAGGAAAATGTTTTTTAATGAAAATGAAAGCTTTTTTTAAAGATCTAAAATGCGTATACTTATTTAGTCAGCGGTGGCTATGGGATCTGTAAAGGTGGGTACACATTTGTGATAATTTCAAGGCACCGAGGGTCTGTGACATATCACGGGTACTTCCTACGTATTGCGACGATATAACGAGACTCCTTAACGTCTCAGGTTGCTACTCTACATGTGGATTTTCGTATAAACAAATATACGCTATTTATTTTCGAAAAATATTTAATTTGTTTTTTTAAAGCACACGCTCATAGCCCCGCACTAGGGAAACCCTGTGTCGCGTAAATAGACAAACACAAATTACATCTAAACTCACGAGAGAAATAAATATTTTGAACCCCGGACCTCTGCGTAGCAGACCAGCATGGTAACCGTTCGGCCACGGAGGCAGTTTATAAGAATGAGAATGAAAAAAAATATTTAAAAATATTTCTATATATGTAAATAGATCGAAACGTTGGTTTGTTCGAAAAAAGAAATATACGCTATTTATTTCCGAAAAATAGTTAATTTTCAATGAGTACAAATTGCGAAACCCCAAGAACTTAAAAAGGTAATTTGTTTTTTAAGATTATAAACACAAAGGTCGAACACACAGAAAAATTTTGATCGACCCGGTGGGACGTGAACCCACCGCAATGCTGTACTGTAGCATTACTCTAAGCATCTGAGTCACGGGCCTAGTTATCAGGTCGTCGAAATTCTCCTACGCGTTTTCATATATAAAGGAGTGCCGAACTGACAATTGCGTTCATTCGATGCCA
>NW_020653731.1:10260031-10269981 GCF_003589595.1 Hyposmocoma kahamanoa
TAATAATTTAAAACTCAACAAAATATAAATCGCGCCGTCATATATTTTCTTTTAAATATGATTTTATTTCTAGACTTACATAGGCCGCTATTATAGTTTCAAAAATCTAATGAATTTATTTATTCAACCGTGAAATTTGAATAAATAAATTTATTAGGCGCTAACAAATTCTTTTAACTATAATTTTCTTTGAATTTTACATTAAGATAACCAAGATAACACAAATAAGAAATTGTCAAATTACCTGAATAGCAAGAGCATTGTTTATATTTTTCTAAAAATTATTTTATCGAAATTATTAATCGACACATGCACATCGCTGGAGTCACTTATCGGGAGCATTAATCGCACCAATTTGGTTTCCTCGGGTCCTTTATATCCATAACGGGAGATTAAATTATTATTATTAAAGATTGCCTACTATTTATCTATAATCAAGAAATTCCTTGAGACATCGTGTTGCTGTGCGAAACTGGAACTCGATTTTGAAACAACTATTTTTTGATAGAAAAGCTAGTTAGAAGAACGCTGACCCCCTATTAAATAGGCCTGAGTTTGATTTCAATAACAGCGGCATTTCTGAATCTTTTAAACCCGCTCACAGTATTTAAATTGTACTTGCTCCAATGTCACTACTTTTCTTTGTGCCTTAGGGCGTATAGTGATTCAATATAATAATTCCGCATTATTGCTGTGCTGCCGCTATATCACATTGAATTACTAATAACTTTAACTTTTTTATACAAAAAACGTACCTCAAATGTTTCTAGAATCTTCTATACATACTCGTCAACAACTTCGAGAGTAGAGGTTCCCACTGTTATAGGGGTGGGTACGACATGGACATTCGACATAAGTTTCGTCTTGTCCACGTTCATTTTTAGACCCACCTGCTGGGAAACTCTATTGAGGTCATCAAGCATGGGGCCAAGATCTTCCAACGATTCTGCCATGACCACATATCGTCTGCAAATCGAAGGTGAGTGATGTACTCGCCATTGACGTTGATGCGGAGTCCTTTCCAGTTCAATAACATGAAGGCATCTTCCAATGCAGTGGTGAAAAGTTTCGGAGAAATGACGTCTCCGTGTCGCACTCCTCTTTGCAATTGGATAGCCTTGTGCACTGGTCTTGGAGTCGAACTGACATAGTGGCGTTTCTGTACAAACACTTCAGCACTTCGATCGGTTTGCCAACTTTTATTGAAATCGGTTAACGGAAAGTGGGTGAAATCGAATGAACTAGATTCATCTTATTACCAACCTTGGAGAGAGAATATTTTCTTTAAATTTGAATTGGATCAGTGATAGAAAAAAGTGATATAAGGTACATTTGCCTGATGAGTTGCCGGGGAAGCTCCTTGTGAAAGAATTCGTCCAGGGAAGTACTGCCACCTTAACTATTTCTGCCGCCAAGCAGTAATGTCACCATTACTGTGTTCTAGTTTTGAAGGGTAAGAGTGCTCAATATTGTGGTGTGATGAACCTTGACGCCTTTGAGTACCAATTTTTTTATACTTTTTGAGAATCTATCTAATGTTCTTAATACAAAGTACTGCTCCAGTTTTGCCCTAAAGCGGTTATATTTAATACAATTACCAAAGTTCTACTATCACTACTCACCTTGTGTTTGAATTAACCTTTTTAACGTACCGTTGCCGTACATGGGTCTGTTCTTTATATATAATCTAGATATAGCTAAACTCCACTATAACTGCCAACATGTTGAAGAATTCAATGTTGTAATAACTATTATATTCCTTCACGCACTGCTAGATGGCATTAGTTGTACGCTGTCACACGTTACTTTTTTATTATACCCAGTGACACGAAGAACAATTCATGCTCATGATGGTAAGTAACACGCTTGTCCAATGCAGTTGTAGTGCCACTCAGAGTTTTAAATCACAAAGATCTGTGCCCGTCACCTTGGGACATCTGTTGACAAGTTCCATGTACCTATAATGCCTATAATTTCACCAGCATCCTTACCCTTCAAAATTGAAACGCTGTAATGCTTACAATACTACTTGGCGGCAGAAATAAGTAAGGTGGCAGTACTTTCCTGGACGAACTCTTTCACCTGGAGCTCTACTGCTACTAACCTTACTATCAGTCGTTCAATCAAGGCATATTATACCCTTTGAGACATTTCACTTATAAGACCCTCAGCACTGGACACTGTGCTCTCTCGCGCTCAGTTCAATTAAACCATTGATTACAATTTAGTGTCTCAATTCGTGGTCGTTATTTTGTAATGTTTTCTTTGCGACAACACAAGTCATTATTCCTTCGAATCTAGAAACTAGAGTTACCTACTACTTAGTAGCATTAGGACATCATTGCTTTCTATAAATTAATTCGCTTATAAAAGAGTGCTCCTAAAACGTAGCGCTTAACTGACCGTCCCCAGACGACATCTGTCGTACCATTACTAAATTAACTTTTGATAATCACGGTACTAAAGTTCGTAGCACTTTCGTAGCAAGTTGGGTGTAAAAATTTAAACACTGCTACGCCTTTTTCGGGGTATAATGGGACTAAACCTTGAGTTTATTTTTGAGGGTGTACATTGAAGAGGTAATTTTGTTCATTTACGCTTTCGTTGTGTTTTTTGCTGCTGTAAATTGTTGTCTGAGTATATATAATACGCGCTTATCTATATTTCTTTTTAAATATAATTTTGTATAAGTGCAATAACACCAAATAAATACCTCAGCTAAACAGACCTTTCTTTGTTTGATTTATAGCCTAGGCTCTTGTCGGCATAGTAAACTAAACACTACACTGTCACACAAAATTACGGATGGTCGATGCGCGCCTGGTCAGTCAGAGCGGTGTCGCACGCTCTGATTGGCTCGTAGCGACCGCAGCTACATCGCTTGAAACGGTACGGTGCCAGAGACGTTATATATTATATATATATATATATATAACACTGCCTCTCTCATTATAAAGTTCTTTTACTCTACTAGTAGTTATTATCTTACAGCTCATGGACGAAACGAGAGTCGCAAAAATATAAAAAAGTGCCAGACAATCGTATCAATAACCTGATCTTAAATTAGGAAATTTTCTATGCTGTGTGAAGTGTCACATAGTTTTTTAAATTATAAAATAACTTTGATCGAAACTACAGGCACTTGGGACTTGTCAACTTTATATCTCAGATTAAATTTGAAGCTTTGAGTGGCACTGCAACTGTTACTGGCGTGTCGTTTGCCACCAGGCCCATGACTTGACCGTTCCGTGTCTTGATCTTTATGATAGTATAAAAAAATGCAAAAGTGAACAGTTGGATGTGAGAACTCCAAACTGCATTAGCTTGTCTGTAACTTACTTTGAAAAGGCGTTACTTAAAATCGAAGAGTTTTGATTGACGGTTCATAAAGTCGAAACTTCCAAGAAAGAAAAAATAACGAAATAGAGAAATAACTACAAAAAAAGTCAGATCGAATATTTTTTTGTAGTTCGATTTGTTCCATACAATATGAATAAATAACAAACTAATGGAGTATTTTCACAATAACTAGTTGAATGCCTTAATAGTAAAAATATCATGATATTCAATAAACATATCGCAATTAATATAGCGATATCTATCTACACTCTAGCTAAATTCGATGTAGAATAAATGTCAACAAACAAAAACATATGGCTTTTAGGGTTTTCATCGCAGACTCTTTCACAGTTACCACAATTCCCACGAAATTCAACTAGATTATTGATAATACTATATCTTAAAGTCATGTTTATAATGAATATTATTCAATAGAAGTGTCAAATCATATAAAAATGAGCAATAATTAATTATTTGTAAAATTGTGTCATCCCTAGTGACTTTTTGATTTGAAGGGAGAGATTGCAAACATTCGAGTTCTGGTGGTAATTCAAGTTCAGAATCGGAAATAAATGCTGGACGATATAATATTATGTGGTAAATTAATATCAAATAAAATCTTACAAACATTCTGCATCAAATTTGGCTACAGTATAGGACTGATATGGCAGCACTGTCATCCAGCGCCATTGCGCACGTAGCTTTTTCTCGAATATTATAAGTTAATACAGTCCACTAGCATTTTATTTCCACTGAGGCTATACATGATCCGGCTCTTGCATAGGATCGGATCCGGCTCGGAGTGTGGGCAATGTTGCCATGTCACCCTCACCTGGTTGATATTCCTTTAAGTCGTACTAAGCGCTTTTCGTCATCTTTTATAATGCGCACAGCCCGTGACTGGAATTCCCTGCCTGCGTCTATTTTTCCGAGTACATACAACCCGAATATTTTCAAGGTGCGATTGAATAGGCATCTTCTGGGCGAGCTCGTACCAACGTAGACCTCATCTTTGCTCTAGGGCTAGGTAGTGGTCAAGAGTTCGTCCATTTTTAATAAAAAAAAAAAAAAAAAAGTCTGTCCTAGACAACATCTCTGTCAATCTTCTGGTAGCTGTAAAGATATCTGACTGAACGACGTAACTTTCATCATTTCTAAAAGATGGCGCTACGGCAAACAAGCCGTAGAATACAATGCAAAGATCCGCAGCAAGCTCTTAGAGAAATTCATAACATCTGCTAGCTTGGTTCGTAGCTCAATTGGCAGATTTGTAGCCACATTGAGGTCAAATCTAGTGGGATAAAGGAAATTATTCTTAGTGTCTGTTCTATAGTAATAAAAGTACCAATTATAACAATATTCACAATATTTGTACAGAAACAATTTTACAGACTGTCGAAACATAAATCGTTTTAGGTTACACAATCTTCTGACCTTAATGTTAAAGCCCCGAAACCCTTTACAAGCCGAATTCAAATTAGGCATCGCTTTAGAACTCGATAAGGTTTGAAAATAACATTCAAAATGTGGACGTTTGATAAAATCTTGGAACTCTCTAATGAAATGACTTGACGTTTGAATGGGAGGCTTTGGCTGAAGGCAGCTGTTATACAGACACCCATTATAAACGCTTGAGGAAACTGTGTAATTCATAGGCCAATAGCGATTCAAGAAAATAAAAAATCTTACAAAAGTTGCTACCTTCAAACATACATACAATTACGCCAGTCTTCTACTGGTATAGCCAGTGATCATGAGCCTGACCCTCTCGCTCCGCTCCTATTAAACCACTTCCGCTTCTTTCACTCTCTCTCATAGATCTCTTCATACAGTGGCCGAGATACGTACGTCAAAGGTCAACTTATCCCTACATTTCCTTGTACAATCGTTCTATAAGTTTGTGCCGTCAAAAAGTAACATTCATCCATTTTACATGACCAAGCCGACATAGCATTTGTCACTACTTGACTTTTCGCACCACATGTTCCGCATTCTGTCTTTAAGAGTAACATCATAGTTCGCAATCAGAGTTGGATACGGATACATAAATAATATAATATTGAAAATAACTTTCAGCAAAATCCCTAGTAATTACAATATATGTATACAATTGCACACAACTGTTGCAATATATCGGAAATTAGACAAAGAAGAGATTGTAATTTTTAAATTTATTGAATGTTGTTGACCACCACAATATTTATTTATTTTTGTGAAATTACTCCACCGTTTTTATGGTACAGTTTCTTTGGTTGAGTCAAGAAAAGCTTTCATGAGTTTCTCACAGATGGCGCTACGATAAAAAGTCGTTAAAAACCAAAAATAAATCGAGTTCTTAGGTTTTCGCGATTGTCACACATAGGAAATGAAACTATTTTTCCGGATTTAAATCGCGTATATTTGTTTTTTGAAACAAACCGACGTTTCGGGCCCTTTACAGGTCCCATGGTCACGGTTGACTGTCAGCAACCAAAAACAAAGATCTGAAACAAGCACAGAAAAATTTGAAAGGTCCGCTAGTTCGTTCCGTGGCTTAGTTGGCATAGCGTCTGGCACGGTTTGCTGGAAGATGTTGGTTCGAATCCTGCCGAATCGAAGGTTTTTTTCTTAGTGTTCGTTCTTTGTATTAATAATTATTAGAGAGATTACCGAGAGATATTCGAAAAATAGTTGCATTGTGTACTGTGTCGTGTCGCCACACGACATCCAAGGCGCTGGTTAAAGTACCTGCAAGCTGTAATGGCCGTTTTGACGTTTGTCCGCTCATCAAGTTTCGTATTAATTCATAACTACGTTGAAGGAGCTAATTGATGTACACATGCCAGCACATCAAGCTACATTTTGACGTATCTTGTTCCGTTGCACAGGGGGCGATTTTCGAACAAAAATATGTAGTGTGATGTGCCGTTGTCCGTACATTGTTGTCTATAGTGACGTGCAGTAAAATTTGTGGAATGTATAATTTTACGACACAGCATTTGATTTTAGAAATAATTTTTAAAAATTACATCTAATACGATCGTCACTTTGGGATCGCTGGCCAGCACAACTTCTACCTCCGGCAAACTCGCGTCAGAGCTCAATGCTTATGCAGTTTCGAATTGACGATTATGAAAACTTTCTAATCAGCTACCCCTTGCAATACTAGTTATAAATCTAAAAACTTATAGATGCGACTCGCATTTGATTATATTTTGTTCGATAATGAATTGAGATTTGCCCCCACTATTGTAATCTGTCAAAACGGCCACCATAGCGTGCTGGTACTGTAGTTTTTGCTTTATCCGTGGTATTTTGTGTAGAGATCCTCTCATCTCCTGTGACTTGAGCACTCAGATGAGTAATAAGTCACTGTCAGCGGCAACTCGCGTCGATATTTCTCCAATTTGAGTTCTGATAAGTTCGCAATTCTTATTTTTATTCTTTTGTTCTTTGATCTATTCAGACTTGACGGTGAATGGTGATTTTGAATGCCAAAAAGTTATAATAGAATCGCTTTGCAGACGCTTGTTAGAACAAAAGTTACTAGAGTTTTTGCATAATTTCTATGCATGTGACAGAAAATATTGTATAGAAAGTTTAAGTTTTAGTGAACAGTAAACTCAAAGAGAAATTACCCTTGTGGTTTATACGGTGGATTATTACACACAGTGATGGACAAGTAACAAAAAACATGTAGCTTAATCTAATAAGATTTAGGAGAAAAATTTCTATCATAGTAACGTTTCTTTTGGTAAGTGTCAATTACTGAGTGTTCATTATTGTGAGTGTGGATTGTGGATTAGTGTTAGTTAATAAGTAAATTTTATGTGTTAATTACTGGAGATTCAAAGAAATTTAAGCTAAGGTTTTTTGTAATAACTATAGTAGTTTTTTTTAAACATACTACAGCAAAATCTTTCTTGAGGATTATATCTGTCAAATAAACTAATCATTATTGATATTATTTATTTTATTTATTTAAACACTTTACTATGCTACAAAGCAAATTACAAATTTTCAGGAACAATTTAAAATATTTATGTACAAAGGCGAGCTTATCCCGTAAAGGGATTTCTTCCAACTAACCTTTAAAACAAAAAAAGTCCAAGTTTAATGACAGCCTTCTCTTGAACTGTCAGTTAAGTGTCTGCGTTTTACAATTACAAAAAAAAGGTATTGATTTAGAAGTGCATAAAAAAATTGGAAGTGCGCAAAAAATTGGAATATGCTTGAAATGTTAAATTAAAATTAAGGTGGGTAAATTAATAAGTTTTGTAACTATAGTGAAAAATAGGGTGGTTCGCATTAATATTAGACATAACTGGTTGATTACTTTAACAGCTTACTTTGTCAGCCGTGACTATGAGATCTGTAAAGGGCCAAAAAAGTTTCGTTAGAAAAAACAAATATAGGTACGCAATTTGGATTTTAAAAAAAATTGTTTAATTTTCAATGCCTGACAATCGCGAACACCTAGGAACTAGATAAATGATTCTAAATAATTCATTATATTCTAATGAGAGCAAGGAAGAATCTTGAGATTAAACATCTAATGTCCGGGCCCAATATTGTGGGAGAAACTAAAGCTTCGAGACACCGCTGGCTCGGATACGTGGAGAGAATGGGAGAAGATCGTGCCGCGAAGAGGGTTCATTTGGGACAACCGAAAGGACGCTGATTGTTCGGACGTATCAGGTACCGCTGGAGCAATTAAGTCCAGAAATATCTCAAGGACCTCAGTGCTAGTGGCTAGAAGGAGCAGGCTCAGAACCGGGAGGCGTGATAGTATCTGGTGTCGAAAACCAAGACTACTTTGGGTCACTGCGCCACCGAAGTAAGTAAGTAAGTATATTCTACAAAAGTTCAAACGATATAATCTTGAAGATTTTTCACGAGATCCATTTAATTTATGGCAAGTAATTGCGGGCCATAAACCAGATTAATTTTTCATCAATCTACGAGGGAGAGATAACGTAATTAGTGCCGGAAATGAATCTACAATTCGATCAGGATATTATTTTGAAAAATATTTACCTCGATTTATTAAGGTTAACGACTTTACATGTCTATGTAATCAATTTCACCCACTTTTCATTAACCGATTTCAATGAAAATTGGCACATAGACGTAGTTCTAATGAAAATAAAAGACTGGAAAAACGGATAAGCAAACTTTTGACGCCAGTTTTCTTATAATATATAATATCTCAGTATGGACTACTAAAAAATCCAAGCTCAAAAATTCGTGGAATTCCATCTGTTTGCCAAGTTTTATTGAAATCGGTTAACGGGAAGTGCGCGAAACCAGATTCATTCCCTAGTTAGCACCTTTAGCTGTGGAACATTTTCTTCAAATTTAAATAGGTAAATACCGAGGTACCTCTTTACAGCAAAAAAGAACCATCAAAATCGGTTCCCGGAGTTATCGCGTAAAATAAAAAAAAAATCCGGTTGAATTAAGAACCTCCTCCTTTTTTAAAGTCGGTTAAAAAAGTTCTAATTATGTATTTCCTTGATTCGGTGGATATATTTTTTGACTATTCATTATTAGCAGTAGAGCTCCGAACATCAATAACCATTTACATTGAATTTTGATGATATTTTGATTGGCGTTCACAGATTTTGATAAACTGGGACAGTCAGAAAGACAAAAGACAATTTTTATAAAACTTTTTTATGCTATTCGATCCAGGTTCTGGTAAGGACCAATAAGTCTCTATGGGACCAACTGAGGTAAGAGTACTCGAAATGTCAGAAATAGCAAAAAACTTTTTACCATACATTTTGTATGGACATGTTTAGTAATCAGTTATTATAGGTTATTATATTTATATACAAATTTACACGTGTATAGTTTCATTTCTAAAGCGTAGCAATAGCGAAAATCTAAAATACATGCCGCTTCATGGCATCGCGACCTCGAAATTGAGAACTAAAATTCTACTCGTAATACCAGGCTTCCATCGCCTCTTTGTATCACGCCATTAGGTACGGAACCATAAATATAGACTACTTCATAATACTATTATAACAGATTTGTCAACTAAGCATAAAAACCCTCTTTTCTCAAATCCTATTTGCTTGTGTTCATCACAGATAATGGCAGTTACGAAACAATATTATTTGCAAACAATATTACGGACCCTATACACAATGGGTTTCGTGATCAAAATATCTGAATAGATAGAGATGTTACTTTTTTGTGTTATCAAGTGATTTCGTATTGTTTCTTTTTTTTACTTTTTGAAATTTCTTAATATAATGTGATGTGGAAAATTGAAGATATGAATATATTTGAACTGGGGAGTCTAGCGCTTTCCCAACTGATAATACGCGACAGTGAACCAATATTTTATTTTATTAACCAAACCTGTACATTTTTTTATTGAATGCTAAAAGATGATGTTGATGCTCTCAGAACCAAAAGGTCGGCTAGTGTGTCAGATATCTTAGAGCACCAACTGTTCTAGCTTAGTTCTAACTTATTTCGGTTCCTTCTAGTACGAAAACTTGTTAATGTAAGTTTAAATTGGCGATTTACCGTTCTTTTGACTTCGACGTTGTTGCCCAAAAAGTAACCTTCTTTTACATTGAATCAGAGTAACCAAGGAACTAAGTTCTGACTATTGA